>NW_008590052.1:0-10207 GCF_000691845.1 Merops nubicus
CCATTCCAAGCCTCAAACCACAACCTTGGTATTAAGCAAAAAAATTTAAGGGATGTGTCAAAAAGTTTTCTAACTTTAGGCAAAAAGTTGAATACTCCACAATGAATAATAATAATAACACTTAAAGAACTCCTGCAGAGCAAATGCATCATATTATTTTCCTGTCCTTCCCACACAAAGCAATCTATTTTACCCATGGAAAGCTCAGGAAAATGTACTTCACAGAATATACCTCTGGTAAACAACTTTGCTGGAGCTCCAGTAAAAAGAAGAAGTTTACAACATAAAATTAAACATAATGCCTCAGATTTCTGAAAATACTACACCCACAGTAAAAATTAAATCAATCACAGTAGGCCAAGGAACTTAACACAGCAAACAGAAGACTAAACTTTTAAAGCAAAGATAGTCTTGATTGCACAGTGGGAGAAGATTGCTAAGAGATGTACAAAAGCTATGTTTTATTTTTTTTAAAAATAAATTTAAATTAATTTCCCACTTGCTAGACTTGAGTCTCAAAGTACTCATGTCACATAAATAGCAATTGTAACAGCTCATCCAGCTGCAGAGATTTAGGATTTACTGAATTAAATAGTAGGAGACTGGAGCTGACAAGACATGGTGCAAGAATCAGAAAATAGCCAATACATTCAACTTTTTTTTTTTTCAAAGCCAAATATTACCCAGTTGCTCAAGCCACAATAAACTTATATGACAGGCTTGATCCTAAGGTCTTATGCATATTGAGTGTTTTAAAGAAATTATCAGTTTCTTAAAGTCTTCCTCGGCCACATGCAATCACAGCCAGCTCTTGTAATTACATTCTTGAATGGCTTTTCAGAGAACAGCAGACAGCCTCTTCAAATCCCTGCTCCACCTCGTAATGTTTTCCTCTGTGCTTTGCAGATAATAGGCAAAACACAACACAAAACAGGAACAACTGGAGTATTTGGTTCATTGAATTTAAACACAATGCATGTCTCCTTTTAATCTCTTAAATGGACATTCCACGGTCATCTTGAATCTGCTACAAAAGCTGCTCTTTTTCTCCTTGTTGAAGCTCAGTTGGTAGTAACTCCTATTGCTGCATTTCTTTAACATGGAGATAACCATCCACTGCTTCACAGATGGGGTGACACTCACAGGCTGTAGCCTTCCCCTCAACACTCTTTATTCAGAGTCCGAACTTGCTGACGGATGTCTCCAAGCTACAAACTTTGCCATCAATTCCAAAAGCAGTTGTCTTCCTGACAGGTCTATGAACAGTTCCCTCCCACAAGAAGCTCACCACAGCTTAGTTCCATCACCCTCTTTGTTTCACTGTCTGAAGAGTTCAGTCCTTCTGTATCCAACCTTGCCATTTTCAACAGTGGGTAGTGGTAGACAGGCACTCTTTGCATTGCTCACTCTTCTTCCTGTATTCCCTTTAGGCTGCCTTTAAAACAATCTGGGTTTGTCAACTGAGCATATTACCAAGGGACAAATTGATATCCATCAGCTGAGTTATAATGGACTCTGGGTGCACTTGTAGCCAGCACCAATGCAAAATGAAATGCATCAGCTCAAGCCATCATTACAGCAGAGGCATGCCACTAGAAACTAAGGCTCAGAGAAATGATGACAGGATGGCAAAGACAGTAAAACATATAATGAAAAGAAGAAAAAGGACAGGAAAATATTCTGACGAAACCTTCTACTTCTTTTATGACTTGACAAAGCAATGAAAAACAGAGGGAACTGTGGGAGCTCAGTTTCCTTCTACAACCTGAGAGAAGTCATACCTTGCAACATATCCAAAAAAACATTGCATGAGACATCACATTTGGAACCCAAGTGTAAAAGAATGTCAGATCTCTTGCAGTACAGCGTGTCACCTACCAAGATCCTCTCTGCCCCTGAGGACACACCCTCACAAAGCCAGTCAGGAGTGTTCTTGCCTTAGTGGCTTTTGTGAAGACTTTTACATATGCACAGGTGAGCCCCTTCAGCTTGCCAAAGTCAGGGTGCCCACTCACAAGCAGGTCTCTGCCACACTCATCTTTGTTTAGCATCTTTCGGCTGCCAAGCAGACTCAGAGCAGTGTAAAATGCAACTCATCTGCCTGCAGCTGCGAGGCACACCCTGACCCTTCAGAGCTCCTCAAGCAATGAATGCCATCAGTTCCCAAACATGACCATCTTCCTTTGTAAACACCACACTTAGCCTTGTGGGTATTTCCTCAGCACTCCCACACCCAGGGCCCTTTCCAAAGACATGTTTCTGCCCTCATTTTCTTTCTGCTCAAAGGGCAGATTTTCAAAGGCAATAACAAAATGACACTCTAAAGCCTACTGACTCCCAAGAAGTGCTAGGTGCTTACCTTAAATTTGTGTCCATGTAAAGAGTTCCTCTGGCTCTTTTTTCATCTGCAGAGATTCTGAGCTTTTTTGTTTGCACAGAGTAACTACTCTTCTCTGCTTACTAAGTCTGTTGCTTAACTACGATGATAGTGATCTCAAACATCCAAAAAGACTGAGTGTTTCTACTTTCTGGGGCCCATTAGCACAGCTTGAAGACAGGGAGAAAATGCATATGCTTAGGCAGTCAAGATTCACTGCTTTTATTGTAGAAGGACATGTACAAAAGAACATATGAAAGTGAATAAAGCAAAGTATTAGATTATAGGATCCTTATTTTAATCTTCTTACATTTTCCTATGAGAGGAAAGGAAATTCAAGTTTTAAGTAATCCTAGATGAGGAACGGGAGTCCCTTTTCTGCCAATTTGGAATTATTTTCCTAGCCATTTTCTTGAAACTTAAAAGTAAATTTGTGCCTGGCTGCTTCTCTTGCATTTAAATAAGAGTGCTTTCATGGCCTCACAGCTTAATACTGTCCCACAGGTCACAGAGAAGAAATTTTTCACTGCAACCATCACTCAGAGTGACCTTCACAAGGAGACGATGAGGGCAGCCAAATTCTAATATATGTTAAGACCGCTTAAAATAGTTGAAAACTAAGATAGCATATTTAAGGCAACAATTTTACCCCAACACACAAAGTGGTTTGACATGATTGAGTGTGGTTAGTATAGCAGTGATTTGTAAGACAGGTAATTTACAGAGTAAATTATTTATACAGAGGATCTTGTGCACTGCTTTCACACTGGAAAGAATGCTGCCTCTACTGATTTAAATGCCACCCTGGAGCATGGGTAGGGGGAGCAGCAGCATTGCTTAAATAAATACTCTATTTGTTGCTTCACGTTCCCAAGGGGCAAAAATAGTTTAACTAGCTCTTCATTCCTCTTATTTCTGGGAAGAGACTAGGATGATGTCATTTGCTTTTATATATTCTCTCAAACAGAATAACAAGGATAAGTCAATCTTTGAAGAGCTGGATCCTTTCCACCAGTACCCAGGGGTACTGGTCCTCAGCCCTGCATCCTGTGGGTATCTGTGCTGTGAGCTGGTGGTTTTCATCGTCCTGTGTGGCACCATTTCTGGCATTGTTACCTCTGGACAACATGCCATAAAATTTCTCTGGTGTCATTCCCTAAACAACTACCAACTCTCAAGCTCTATTTGGACTTATGAGATACCTTTTGTCAGGGACAAGTTTGAGAGTTTCCTCAAGGCTATGTTCTTATGAGTTATGTAAAGCAAAACTAAAATGCAGAAGGATTGTTAGGTAAGATACTTGGTAAGAGTTCAAAGGCTATCACTTATACAAGAAATTTGATCTTACTTGAAAAATAAAGGTGTGATTTCACACAGGATATTGGCCTAGATATAGTCCTTTTCCTATCACAGGATTATTTCACATCCTTATCTTCAGTATTTAACTTGAAAGTAATGATTAACAATACAAATATGAATCCAGAAGCCTATTCTGGGAGAAACTGAAGTAAAAGAATTTCTCATCTATCAGATCATAAACATTACAAGGCAGTTTGATGCCTAGGTATATCCTTTATGGTGTAAGGAAATACTTGACTCTGTGCTTATTAATCAGAGAGTTCTAAGACTATTTGAATATCTCAGTGTTAAGACAGATTTAATGTTGATGGAAATTGTATGTGTGCTTCACAGAATGGCTGAGGTTAGAAGGAATCTCTGGAAGTCATTTGATGCAACGCTGCTGCTCAAGCTGGGCCACCTAGAGACAGTTGTCCAGGGCCATGTCCAGACAACTTTTGAACATCTCCAAAGAGGGAGACTCCACAGTCCCTCTGGGCAAACTCTGCCAGTGCTTAGTCACCCTTGCCTTAAGACAGTGCTTCCTGACGTCCAGAAGGAACCTCCTCCTTCTCAGTTTGTGTCCATTGCCTCTGGTCTTGTAACTAAGCAACACTGGAAAGAGCCTGGATCTGTCATCTTTGCACTTTCCCTTCAGGTATTTGTATATATTGATGAGAGCCCCTGAACCTTCTCTTCCCCAGGCTGAAGAGCACCATTCTCTCTCTTAGCCCTTTCTCATATGAGAGAATCTCCTGTCCCTTAATCAACTTAGTGGACTTTTGCTGCATTCTCTCCAGTATGTCCATGCCTCTATTGTACTAGGGAACCCAGAACTGGCCACAGCACTCCAGGTGTGGCCTCATCAGTGAATAAAAGAGAGAAAGTCTCACCTGCCTTTATCTGCTGGCACCAATTCTCCAAATGCAGCCCAGGACAGCATCAGCCATCTTCGCTACAGGTGCACATCTTTTGCTCATGTTCAACTTGGTGTCCACCAGGTCCTCTTCTTCAAAGCTGCTTTCCAGTTGATTGGCCCCCAGAATGCACTGCTGCCTAGGGTTGTTCTTCCTCAGATGCAAGAATTTGTATTTCTATTTGTGGAACTTCATGAGGTTCCTGTCAGGCCATTTCTCCACCTTGTTCCTGTGGATGGCTGCACAATCCTCCAGTTCCTCAGCTACTCCTTCCAGTTTTGTGTCATGTGCAAAACTGCTGACTTACTTTGCCCGAACATCTAGATTAGGAATGAAGATGTTGAACAGGATCAGACCCACTATTGACCCTGGGAGTACACTGCTGAACACTGGTCTCCAACTAGAGTTTGTTCCACTGACCCCCATTCTCTGAGTCTGACCATTCACCCATTTGCAAACCATCCATCAGCTTCTCTAATGTAGTTGCCTAGCTTAGTTTCACTAACTGCATAGAATAAATAGTTACTGTTACAAGTAGAAGAGAGCTATATTACTTTGCAGTTAACATGCTACACTGCTAAGCTACTGGAAACGTACTATTGCCAAGGTGACTGAATGGAATTCCTCACAGCCACAGATTTCCATTGTGGTCTAGGCCATTTTGTCTCTTCTACGTGAAGGGTTAACAGCTCATCTTTGTTTAAAGGTGGCATGGCTATGCTTTAAAGTTTACCTTTTAATACTTTCTGAATTATTGTTACCAATAGCAAAAATTTCAGCTTCAAGAAACTACTAAAGTTTTAATTTATCTGAAACTGATGAAAGAAAAGGAGAGTGTGCCAAATGTATAAGAAAAGATTATCCAATCTGACCAATGCCTTAGGGATAATGAAATGTTTAGAAGGAAAGCATATATAGCACATTAACAACATTGTGTAAAAGAACAGTTCGTAATTTATTTTTATCCTTCCAGCAAGTAAATAGTCTGTATGATACTACTGCTTTTATTGAACACTCCATAGTGCATACAAGAAGTATGTTGCTTTTCCTTTGTAAATCATTTGTACTTCATTACACCCTTGCCTTTTTGGTAGTGAAACAGCTAATCTGCCCCTTTTGAATACATTAAGCTCAGGTGGCAAAGAAAACCAAGTTTATGATACTTACAATAACCATCTCTCTGTTTGGCAGAGCTTGTGCTAAATTTCAACTCACTCTGATCCCATCATACAGAAGACATATTAATTTATTTAAAGGACCCATGTTTTACAGGTGATGAGGAGGATGTTTTGACTTCTGATTCAAATTCTGGCTAAAGGAGTCCCAAACTACTTATTTATGGAATTTGGAAAGTGTAGTGTACTTGTACACTTTCATCGACCGTTGCCATGAATACAGAAAAGAATGCTGAACGAGGTGAGCATCTGGTCTAAAGCAACACAGACCTTTCATTTGTTTTCTTATGCACAGACTCTTAATTCTTCAAAATCAACAACCAGTTTTCTAAGTGGAAACCAGACTGTGGCCAAGGACTACATGCAGATCATCTCTCTCAGCAACTCATACAGACTACTCCCCAAAAAGCCAGATGCCATAAAACAGTCAAGAAAGGATGCCCTCTACACCCTACCCCCACTACCAAGAGGTGAATGTTTCTACCTCTATCAGAAATCTCTGTGAAAGCTCTGAGATTTAACCACACAACATAACATGTTGCAGTGTTTTTCTGAATGAATCAGAGCTCTAGTTGCTTAATCCTCTGGAAGAAAAAAACTTTCTTATAGCTTAATCATTTTCTTTCAACACTTCAACATGAGACGTGTTGAAAAGTAACTAAGTGGGTCACGGGTAAACAGAGTTATTTTTGAGGATTAGTATGTGGGCCATATCCTTTCTGGAGAACAGTGGTGGAATTTTGCTCATTTGAATTCCATACACCCTTCAGGAATATCAAGCCTGCTATGATTTTACAATTATGTGAAACCTCCAAAGAGATTTCTGCCTAGCATCACCTCTCTGTAAGTACAGAATCATTGAACAGAATCATAGAATACCAAAAATCTGCCTGGCCACACAAGTGTAAAGATGCCATGTGATAGACAGGTCACATACTTTTCCTCACTGAAGAATATATTAGTCACAATAAAAGAGATGACACCCTGAAGACAGAGAGAATTGGTGGGGTCCAGCCTTTTAACACCTGAGGAGATGGGGAGTTACGTGTTTATTTTACTGTTTTTGAGGAAAATTATTCAATTTATGACTAAAGCATACAGAAGAAGCAGCCTCTCTTCTGAAATTGTGAATATCCTTGAAAAGAGTGAAATCAAAGCTGAAACTTTCTCATCAGTCTCTAAAAGAAGCCTTTTAAACAAAGTGGTGCAGTTAATGACTATTTTTAAGTTCCCAAATTTGCTAATTGTACACATCACTGCATGATCCTGTTCTGCAATAAAGAACCCTAAACATTATGGCCTCCACTGGCCTTCTCTCTTAAATGAGTTTCATGTAGGTGCTATCTGAGATCCAAAGGCACATCCCACACATATGACTGAAGCAGGACAAAGTGAGACAGATAAATTTTCTTACCAACTGTTAACTTTTCAGGACTCTGAACAGTGAAAGAAAAGCAAGATTACCAAGAGAGATGTGGTTTGTCACTCATTCTGAACAGCACAGACACCAGAATCAAGCTGGCATGGGTCTGTCTTCAGCAGTGCCAAGTCTGAGGAAGGCAGCGTGGTCTTGAGTCAAACTGGTACTTCTGCCTTCACTTCACCAGGCAAAATAAAAGGTTGCCAAACTGGCTATCTGGAAAACCATTCCAGGCTGTAGAACTTCTTGAGACTCTTCTTTGAGAAAGAGATGTTTTGTTCAGAAAGCAGTCCTGTAAATGGAGTATTCTCATTGATTAACCTCATGCATCTAACAGAGCTGCCTCAGCTGGGAGGGCCAGACTTTGACTCTGTACTCAATGAAGACAGATGAGCTCAGGGAAGACCAACACGGCATGATTCTGAGCAGGAATCTAGCTTATGTGCTTTGAATCACACTTTCAAAAAATGCAGTCATCTGTCTTTCATGACTGATCTGTAAACTCATTTTTCTTTGAACAGTCTATGAGAGTTCCAGTGAGGCATTAGGCAAACTCCCTTCTCTGAAAAGCTTTGTCCAATTTATGCTGAAAAAGGTAGTCATATTTTCACTCTGGTTTTGACAGACAAACAAAAATTGTCACTGGGTTTAAAAGGTGCATGAAAGGACTTTGAGAGGCAAGTTGTCTGATGAAGCATCCCATGCAAAAAACAATATGAAGACCAAACTTAAGATTCTAATTTAAATGCCATACCAATGTCACAAGCAGCATCAGAAAAGCTGTCAGCCTACTTAGCTTCAGAGCTTGGTCTGAATGAGAATCTTGCAACCATGATTCTTTTAGCATCTCTGCATGAGGTCTTATGCAAGAGTTTTTAACAGCAGCACTACTACTGTATCTTCAGAAGTAAAATAGAAAGCAAATGTTTCCAATTTTTATCCCCAGTTTGGTGTAATCAAAATGAGACTATTTAAAGCATCTAGTGTCTGAATTGCAAATTAATAAGAGTTTCAACACAGCCCTTCATTAGAAAGGAAATTGGGTAACAGCTTACATTGGCTGACGCAACAGCTACTAAGGTAGCTCTGTGCTTCTGTCTGTTCTCTTCACATACTCTGTTGTATCATCCACAATTTTTTTTCTCCTCTTCTGCAGAAAGGGAGCTGTAAGCCTGTGCAGCTGGGCAGACAAAGAGCAAGTGAACTTAAAAAAATTTTAAGACCCAACAGATCTGCAGTTAACGCCCTTGGTGACTAAGTTTTGGTGCTGCTCCACATCACTCCCATGCTGGCCACAGCTGACAGGAAAGTTCCAGGACTGTGAATACCTACAGAACCCATAAAAACAAGGCTCATCATCAGTCACCAGCTCCCCACCTATTCCTTTGGGGGGAATAATTACTTTTATGCAAAGCCATTTACTGGGAATATGATAAAACCTACAAAATACAGCCTATGCTACTTGGATTTTGTCTGCTTACAGGAGCTACTTTATTCCACTCATCTGTTTCCACCACTTAGGCCCATTGAAAATAGTCATTTCCCTCTTTATCCTCAAACACTGATGCTTACATTAATGCAGTTCAGCAACTCATGGCTTAAAATAGACAGCAACAATTTTAAAAAAATCTCCACAAAGATGTAAGATCAAAGTTTACAGCTGCTATTCCACACTGAGAATCACAGGCTTTCTACCCAATGTTCTTTTTTTCTACCCATCTGGCATCCTTGGCATTCAGCTGTGACAACCCGTAACTGAAAGGCATCATTATTTGCTTGTTAGTAATCCATGATTAATACCTTCAGTTAGTTTTTACCACATTTTTTTGCTTAGGAACAACAGAACATAAATAATAGTAATGAAACAAAACTCTCAGAGGAGTACTTCATGAATGTTGTGTCCTAACTGTAGGTATAACAAGCTCCAGCTGACCTCAAAGCCACAAGAAGTTAATGCAGCTCAGAAACACCTGACTGAAAAATGTCATCTTTGGGTAAGAAAATCTTCAGAGAGAGAAATTAAAACCTCTCAATGAAGGAATTTAACAGATCAGGAGAGGCAGAAGTAGGCAACTTTTTCTGCAAGTACAGTGTGAAATAATCCCCTTACTAAAACTGTAGCTACCGTAATTGCTACATTTCTTACATGCAATTCTGAAGTTCTATACCAAATATGTTTTTCAAAGTTTAACACCAAATACCAGCAACGTTCAGAGCATCCCAATTAAACTCAGAGCCATGTGTCTCCCTTTTTCATCCCTCCCGCCTGTTGGCATCATCCCTGAGGACAGCTGTGCACCTGGGGCTGGCAAAGACATCCAAGGAAGGAAGGTGTCATCAGGGAGCTACAAGGCTCACCGTGGGGCAGCTGTCAGCAAATTAGGAGCTGTTAGTAAATTAGGAGTCCATGGCCATTAGCACCATTTGTCTCCTGTCTCTTTCTGCTGTATTTGCCTCCAGAGGCAACAACCTGGCCCAGCCCACCCATGGCCCCTCACCCTTCTCTGCCTCATCCTGCATATTTTGCCTCACCCTTTCCTGCAAACAGAAGATCACTAGTGTGGTTTATTGTGACAGCAGCTCCCTTGAGCCGTCAGAAGGATGTCTTCAAAACACTTAAAGGCTCTTCTGGATGCAAAGACCACAGAAGACTTGGCAGGGTCTCTAGACCAAGCCTACTGCACCCAGGCAGGATCCAGTATGGGTTTGTCCCATCAGATCACCGGCAGAAGTTACTCACTGCTGGGGGGCAGCTGCTCTACGCAGCAGGACAGAGGATGTAGCACAAATCAGGAGAACCGCACCCTTCGTTACTTTGCTCGGTTGTTATCTTTCCCAATTTCCATCCTTAAGACAAATGAGCCTGCCCATGTTCTAAGCTAGGGAAGAGGACGACTGCTACCTGAATATTTGAGGAAAGGTGGAAAAACAAAGTCTGGGCAGTGGTATTAAGAAGACACAGCTTCAGTGAGGAGCCAAG
>NW_008590052.1:10223-16909 GCF_000691845.1 Merops nubicus
ATGGCAAACAGGAGGGATGGCGATTTTGGATCAGATGAAAGACACAGCACTGTGAAGGGGGATACAAAGAGCAAAGGGGTAGGCAGTTCAGATGCATGTCTATGGCAAGCAGTTAGGAAGGAAAGTGGTGCAAGAAACTGACAAGGAAGAAGTGCCAGTGGGGGGCAACCAAAGAAATAATTGTGACTTCTAGAAAACATTATCCTCCATTGTCTGGATGGGGTTTCAGAAACCCCCATTCTTCTGCTGTCACCAAACACCTACCCCAAAATGTATGTTGTGCCTTCTTTCACATGGAAGTCTACAGAGAGGATGAGACCTATCTCCTACAACAGAAATTTCTCTAAGATAATTACATTTTTTCAATTCTTCTGCTGAATTATGAGTCTATGATGTTTGCTTTTATTCCAACTTGCTTTTCCAAAGGTCACTAAATCACAAAAAAAATGGACAACATTAATGTAAAAGAATCACCAACACCCCTGCAAAACACTTTTATTCTGGCCAAAGAAAAAAATAAGTAAAACGGGCTTCTTGTGTGATTGTAATTCTGCCTTCTCATACAGGGTTAATATTCAGACTGGATAATTATATGCCACATTTATACCAGACATTTTCCTCATTCAGTAGGAGGTTGAAGTTGGGGCAAAACAGCCCATCTAAGACAGAATGAGAAGCCATCTGATAATTTTCCAGAACTGATTTCAGAAAGTTGCAAAAACCTCCACATTTTCATGAGAACTCATTTTCACCTGGAAACAATAACAGAAGATGCTATTTCAATTATATGGCTTCACATCCGTATAATTTTGATCATTTTGAATGTTTACAGAAATAGAATCACATTCCTTCTTTTACCTTTTTCTTCTTGTGGTTTTACAGTAAAGCAAAATCAACAACACAGGTGGAAATCTTGGTAACAGAAGACTTTTGTTTTCATAACTGACTTTCAAAATGGTAAGTAGAAAATCACTCTCCCTAACTTTCCCTGTTATTGCATATTGAACAGATACAAATATGCAACCACAAAGAAACGTTTACTCTCCCAAAATTAGCATTATTACTTTATTTGGTGATTCATTACAATCTGTAAATTCAATAGTCAAAAAAATAAACTAGGCATACTGTTAAAGCATTTTACAAGCAAAATACTTTACTGTTTCTTTTTCAATTTGCATAGGGTGGGATAAGTGTATTGGTTAAAGAATATAATGTACAGACGATCAAACCATAGTTCATCAAACTGTACTGAAGTGTTATGATCCTGTGAGTGAACAGTTCTTGAACAGCTCTAAGCATCAATGGAAAACCATACACTTCAACATTAGCAAGGGTGCCTTCCCATGACCATGATGCATCATGAAGGCTGCAAGCCACTGGACTTCTTACGTTGTAGGTCATCCTACTTTAAAGAAATTAAAAAGTTAAATAAGCCAGAATGCATCTATCTATGCTCACTCCTTTTCTACCTGAACAAAGGCCAGTATGGGAAGAGGGCTTCTGTCGGTCTCATATTTTCAGTGTCATGGAGCTAACAAGCTCAGAGCTTCATTCCCACATCTCTGTTTACCATTACTGTGCATCCAGGTAGAAAACTTTATTTTTTCACTGCGTAGCAACAAACTGCAGAGATATAATGCTCCTTTCCCACTGTAACTACATGTCTGTCCCTCCAACTGTACACATCTGGCTTTAGAGTCTCACGAAACTAAAAAATAGTTGATCTAGGTTGTAATAAAAAAAAAGAATATTAAATACCTTTGGTAAAAATAGATATATTTAACAAGTTTAGAAAAGCAAATAGTTATATTGTCAAAAGGAGAATATAAAAATGTACACGATAAAAAATAACGAACAAATGAAAGGTCATCAGCCATAGTAGTAAGAATAAAGGCGCTGTTCTTTTCAGTATTTGCTTCCTTAGCTCATGTTACTGTCCAGTCTTCTTTCTAAAAGGCAGGAGCTCTACTAGAGCATTTGGAAAAATCCAGTCCTTCCTACCAGCATTAGACAAATTAAGTTTAACTCAGAGCAAGACAGTCTGTTTTAACCCAAATTTATACAAAAGAAAACGCTTTGACTTAGAGTACATAGGAGTAGTTGAACGCAGAAAGAAAGATTCCAGGTGTTTTCAACCACAGGCCAGATGTACTGGAGCTGTAGAAATGAGACAGCCAGCAGGATCAAGTCTCCATGATGTGAGCCTTCTAACTTCGTTTTTACTCCTAAATTATAAATCCATGTATTGTCAAAAAAAAATCGTGGGGAACAAGAACAATACATATATTTTAAATCCCTCATTGATGCCTTTCTCCCATCCTTTCACTGGGCCTCCAAATAGAGCTGTCACACAACATATAATCCCAGTTTGGCTTCTCCTCTTTTTAGAGCTCACTGTAAATCTTGAAGATGGAAGATCCCCAAAGCAAACAACTGAGATTACAGAAGGAGATAATGCACAAGCCCCATAATAGAATCAGCCATTGATTGAATGTGCTTTGAAAGAAAACAGCACAATTACATTGTGTTTATCCTTCAGTATTCCCTTTGCACACACAGTCACACTCCTCATGGTGTTCCAAGGGTACATCTGTCAATGATTTATGCAATCCCCGGACGCCAATCCTTGGCTTCAGCTGAAGAACCTGGAGGAGAAGAAGCCAAGCACCAAGAAAACAGTAAGTGCTTCATCTCAGACACAGCTGTATTGCACTGGAAACACACTGGATGGCAAGAAGCGTATTAAAAGAAATAGGCTTTCCTCAGCTGAATTTCTTCATTTACTCTACCCACTAATTAGTTTTGTTTTCACCCCAAGTCCTTTATGAAATCTATTAAAATATGTTGAGTTAATAGTATAGTTAACCCAAAGGAATGATTACCTAATTCTCTAATAAAAAAATTACCTATGGATTTATAATAATGAAAATGGACAAGTATTTGTTCCTTTATAAACTTCACATTTATCACTGCAAAAAGCAGAACAAGTAAGTGTGGTTGTGATGTGTCTGAACTGCACCAGTAAACAAGTACCTCAGGAATGACCTAATAGTTCCACAGAAAAGTATTGCAACAAGGAAGTTGTTAGTTATTTCAAGTAACACCTCATTAAAATGGTAAAAAAAAAAAAAAAAAAAAGAGCAGTGCATAAGATTTTAAAATAAATTCCTTTTAATTGGCTTTCAGTATTTCCAAACATGAAAATGTAAAAAAAGCGCATACCTCATGGTATTTTTTGGTGACTTTTGTTGGTACACACTGGCACTCATTGCAGCTTTGATGACAACAGGCACAGTTCCCACCACAACGTTTAACCAGAAGGCACAGCGGCCAGAAGATGGTGTCAGTTCGCTTCAGTTCCTCCCTCAGCGACACTGAGAAGTTGCGAGGTGTACAACTATACAGGCGCACCTCCTCCTTCAGGAGGTTGAGATCAACCACTGCAAAAACACAAACAAACTGGTGCTTTTTCTGATTCTTAATCCAAATTCCTTGGTGCAGAACCAACTTCAGCAGTGCAGAATCCTTGAGGAAAGCTCATTTTTGTGCAGACGGTACAGGTTCAGCACACAGGTATAATAATGCACCTATATGAATACCATGAAACCTAAATGGAATTATCATTGTATAGGAATATTCACAAGTTATTTTATAATTTTGGCAGAGTGGGTTCAAATTAAATAAAGCAAGCTCTGGCTACTATGTTCCAATAAATGTTTTAGCAAATCAACTCTAACGGAGTTCCCTTTGGTCACACTCATACTCTGAGCTATATCATTGCTGGAGCATTATTACAGCATTCAATATAAATTTTGGATTGGAGAAACACACGCAGCAATTAAGAATCCTGAAAACCTCCAAACATATTTTTAATTCATTTACATAAAGCATTCAAACTTCTTCCCTGATAAAATTTCAATTATTGCCTCTTTGCAATGACTTCCTAAGTGTAAGAAAGAATCAAACCATTTATATCTATGAGTAACTCTGTTCTATGGACTGAAAACTTCAAGAAATTGCATCATCATCTGTGAATACTGTGCAGAAAACAAGTGCACAAGCATGTATAGCTATATAACTATTAGCAGACTCCATTTTTTCCCTTCTCTTTCATAGTAGCATATCTCTCAACTTCTGTTGCTTCTCCAGGTTTCATTTTCACTTGTGTCTTTGTAAGCACCTAATTTCAAGTGTAAGTTAAAGATACTAACATCTGGTACCATTTTCCCTATAAACTGGTTCTACTCTTTCACACTAAAGTTTCACTATGCCGCTGCTGGAACAGCAAGCTCATGACAAGATCTGAAGGAGGGCAAGCTCCTTTAGGTTCACCTGAGCTGTGTAGCTAAGAAATAACTGGCCTCAAAAGAAGCAGTTAAAACTGAAAAAAAAAAAAAAAAAAAAATTAGTTTAAAGAAAGAATGAAAAGATTTTTTACTTTGATGTAAAGCAATATAATTTCATTTATTTCAGAAAAGCTGGGTGATAATGATCATGATCTAGGATCTTTTGTCTGAAGTGTTTCTCTCCAAACCTACCACCATTAAGGAACAGAACAAAAATCTAATTCACAGGAGTACTCTATCAGGTAAATAAAAAGAGGGGAATAATAAAAATAAGAAAGTGCTATGATAATGTGGCTACTGAGTAGACTGAAATAGAGGTCTCAAACAATGCAGCAAAGACCTTTAAGTCAACAGTTTTTTAACTAAATCAAGAAGAAACTAGGGGAAAAAATATCCCGGTGCAGTGACAAATACTTTAAAGTTATTGCTAGCAGTTCGTAAATAAAAAGATATAAAATAAAGCTAAAATACATTCCTGAACTGAATCACCATCTAGAGAAATACCTTTTTTTCCCTTTGCTGACTATGTAAAGAGCCTCTAGAGGTCACCAAGGAGACCTTCAGCCTATCAAGGCAAGATAATACCTCTCAATTCCATTTAAATACATAAGAAATGAAAACAAGTTAGAAGCTGCATTTATCTAGTAGAAATGCCCACTAGTACTGTCCCAGAAGTAGATATCTGGGCAGCAAATTTCATTCCATGTTTCTTCAGACATCTCTTTTGCAGACCAAATCCACACACCGACATCCACAAGTAAGGTTTTATTGTTGTGAGAGGTCAGTTAAACACACTGAGGCCTTTTCTCTGCTTGTACTTGCACTGGATGCCAAGCTGGGGCACTTCATTCCATCACTATCAGGTTAACACTGGCTCCTAAATAAACAACCTGATTTTTAAAAGCAAGGAGTGTGTAATAACTCTAATAATGTTACTGATAGGACACCAGCCTACCTCCCACACTGCAAGAGAATTCCTTGAAGAAAGTTGAGAAGAGAGTAGAGGAAAAGAAAGACAAAACTTCCGGGGGAGAGATTCACTGTGAGAAATTAGAAATGATTTAAGGCCTTCTGATCAGCTAATAGCTCTA
Source organism: Merops nubicus (assembly GCF_000691845.1). Taxonomy (NCBI): domain Eukaryota; kingdom Metazoa; phylum Chordata; class Aves; order Coraciiformes; family Meropidae; genus Merops; species Merops nubicus. The sequence goes on from NW_008590052.1 coordinate 15,661, forward strand.
GGGTGAGTCATTTAGAGGATGGGCCTGTCTACCTCCATTAATCAAGGACTGTGGATAGGAATGGAGTACTTTCTTTCTCCTGTTACATTTTCAAACCTATAATAAGTGAACTCTCTGAATGAGATAAAAATGCCTAAAGCACAATGAGAGAAATGCTAGTTCTGCTAATACTTCCTACTGGTAGATTTCTACAGAGACTTACATGCTTTGTACTGTGCATTTCAAGAAGCTAAGCTTACACATCCAAATACAGTGGCTGCTCAGCTGTCACCATGAGAAATGGAAAGCAGAAGCTGGGCACTGATGCCTCTTCCAGCAAGCCCACCAGCCAGTGGGAGAGAGGTGCCTGCATGGCCTGGTGCTTCTGTGTTGCTGGCAGCAACAGAGGGATGCATCCGCTTCCCAGTGCTAGCTGTAGTTGTAATACAGAGAAAAGGGCAATGCTCTAAAATGTGCAAGTCTATATCATATTTTAAAAAGTTCTGTGGAAGAACATGCAATCAGTTCTTAGCAGATAGCTTTTAGTGTGCCTTACTGTTACAACTGGCTTCAGATGAAAAATGTCATGACTGGTGTCCGTGCTTTAAAATGCACTAAGGTATATTGCTATCATACCTTACCATGAACCCTTGCCCTACCTTATGAAATCCAATTTCATTAAAAGGTCTGTGGCAAATTTATCTAGTGCTTATATAATCACTTCTTTGAAGTGTGTGAATGAAGCTGTTATATTTTCAAAGAGTATCTGTCTGTCCAAAATTTATTTTAACATGCTGTGGGCACAAAGTGAGATGAGAGAATGTATATATTGCCTTAAAAGTGTTTACTTAACCACAATAAAAGGTTATGTGGATTTCCCAAGTGCACGGAGTTACAGTACCTGTTATAATGTGAACATTTAAACACTCCTTCAACTTGGCTTCCACTCACGTATCGCGTTTGACGCAACAGTCAAAGTTCTTTTGTCTAGCACTAGCTCAAGAGGAGAGGAAGGCGCTGCAAGTAGCACAGGAATAGGAAGCATTAAAATTAAAATAAAGGGAGAAAGAAAAATAAGGGAGAAAAAAAAAAGTAGATGCAGGTTGGCTTACAGCACAGTCTCTTTCAAAAGTGTGCCTTCAATGGCACGTACAACAGAAGTAATCTGTGTTTACACCAGCCTGAAAGTAACTGTGTTCCGCCAGTGGCAATGCAACTCTCTGGCACCTTCTGGGACGCGTACCGAGTACCACAAGGAACTCTATTCAAA
>NW_008590052.1:17316-37167 GCF_000691845.1 Merops nubicus
TGGGGGAAAGGAAAAAAATGTCAAATAACTATATTAGAAAAGCATCTACTACTGACTGGTTGGATTGTATGGTTGGGTAAGCAGACTTTAGAATAAGGTCTAATGATTATGCATAGATTTCTGTGAGAACTGACAGGATCATTTTTTTGCACAGCCAAATATATTTTACTTTTAAGTACGGTTAATATTATAAAAGAATTTAGGACTATATTTAGACATCAAAGCCTCTGAACTTGGTGTTTCGTCTTTCCTGGCTAGAAGTTTTTGGAAGCATTTTATCCAGAGAAAACATCAGACACAGAAGTTCTGTGGAATTTAGGTTGTCTAAATATAGTCCTTTTTACTAAATTATGAAGTAGGAGTAGAGGACAATGCTCTTCTCTACATAAAGTAACAGACACTTAATTACATTTTCATTTATCTAGATGTAAACTGGTTTGTCTATGGAAACATGACAGCTTTTTTTTTTAATTTAGCCTTTAGACTGAAATATTGCAAAAATAAAACTGATCTAATTAGAGAATCAAAGAGTTTGAAAAAACCCAAACATTTTAGGGCATGTTTTCTCCCAATCATTTCTTAAAAAGATTTTTAAATATAGCAAACATGCTAATAAAAAGAATAACTTCTGAAAAAGAAGGGAAAAAAAAGTAAAAAAAAAAAGTTTTACTTTCTGTCTCTATTGAATAGACTTAACAGTTAATACTATGCCATTTTGACTGGACACATTTTCCACCTCAGGCTATTACATTACACACTTGGCAGTCTGAGGGTGGTCTCTTAAAGATAAATGTGGCAATACTGTGATATGTTTATTCAGTGGAAAAATCTATTTCAGAATCTAATCAGAATTATTTAAAAGATTTACTCTGATAGTTTCCTTCTAAGATATGTCCTGCAGGGAGTTGTTTTTGCCTGTATAGATGTTATCCAACACCTGCATTTCAGTTTATGTAAAATTTCACAAATTACATTTTGTTTTTCTCCCACTTACTGTATGCTTACAGCATACGTTTGGCAAACACTGAATCTCTTTAATTAAAAGTGTTAAATGACTATCTGAAAGGCACAGTCCATTGCTGAAAGCTTTTAAGGAGATTTCCTCCTCTTTCACTCCTGATTTAGTTGCTGTATGCATAACTGCAGCAATGTAGGTAGGGTAGAAGGGTTGATTTTTAAGCTCCAATTCAAGAATTACCTGTCAAAAACTTAAATTTTAGTTATGAAAGATTTTTACTTCTGCCCTTTTCTTGCTGATCAGCTGATAAGATGGTTTATGTTTGTCAACCGAGGTGTCTATTTAGTTATGCTCATATGTTCTCATTGTCATGTTGTACGGTGGGCAAGGAAGCAGGTATTGCCTGCATGTTATCCATCGACATGGAATTCATAAACATGAAATAGTAGGCAGCATCTGGATGACATGCAGCAGGAAATTAATGAATGTCAAATGTAGATGGAAAAAAAATGACTTGCTGAACAAGAAATAGCTCCACAAATCTCAAAATACATAGTCTACTACATCCGATTGAGGTGACAAATCCATGATAAAACGGGACATGGACACAGGGATTTCATAAAGTATCATGGAAGACCTACATTTAGCTAAATGCTCTCAATTCATATGGTGTAGACAGTTCTAAGGAAATAAACCAATCATTCACATGATACAGTAAGTTCGAGAAATTACCTACCCTAAATGAAAAATAAAGTTTTTGCTCTCCATACAAAAAAAGAAACACAGAAATCTAGATTATGTCACCCATCCAAGATGCCTTGCTACTTTGTGGAAATAAAGATATCCCCAGTTCCCTACTGAAAACTACCTTGTCTGCTTCTATTTATTTTGCCCCTTTGTCACTTTATCCTGCTAAATTCCTTTAAGTTTTGAGTTTAGTTATTGTCCATTTTCAAATAACATAATGGCGAGAATTGCTAAAAACAAAGGTCACTGCTGTATTTCTAACATATTCCTGTTTTGGAATCAAAACTCAAGGTGAAGAAAGCTCTTAATTACTGTTTCTTTGCTAAGAAAACATACTTGTAAAAAGCGACAAGGCCCAACAGAAGAGTAATTTACCTCTTGATTTCCTCCCATGAATATATGCCTTTCCAAGAAGTTGCCACGTTGGCCTGTACAAATCTTCCAAATCCAGTTGCCACCGATCTGGTTCAAGGTACCGGATAAGTTCTTCCACAGTACTAAATCCAGCAACAGCATTGTTTAAAACATCTAATGGTAAAGCTGATGGGGGTAGCAATGATGGGCTAGGTGCTTCTGTGTGGTGCTGCAATCAAAGCCAAGAGAGGAGTACCAATCAGAGGGTTAATGGATCTGCTTTGATGAAGTGCTGTACTTTATGAAGTTACATAGCTGGGAAAGTTTATAAGTAGCTGGCTTGTTTCTAACATACAGTTCACCTAATAAGACAAATGACAAGAGTCAAAAAGTACCTAACTATTCTTCAGTGATAATTGTAAACAAACTTCCACCAGACAATTTTCCCACTTCTTACATTCCTAGCCTTAAAGATAGAATTCCACTATACCTGTTCTTTGAAGAAGTTCACTGAGTGATGAAAAACATTTTAGAAACAGACAAAAGAGTGATTTGAAAATACAATCCCAATACAGGCAACAACTGTAACCTTCTAGAAATGGGAGGAAACACATTTCACATGCTGTGTTTCCTCTGACACTTAGCCACAATCTTTGTCTTCTTGTCTTTCAACGTAAAATATGAACATACCCTAGTACAAAGATAGCAAACATTCCCACTATCATCTATAAATGGAAAAAAAGCACCAGTTGTGTTTCATACAATACTGAGAATTATGTTTCTGGTTAAAGAGTAATGAACAGCCTAATAACAACATCTGGCACTACTATATTTATTTCTCCCTTAAGAAGGAAAACCCCATCTCCCCAAGGATATCAAAAGTACTTAAATACTGAAACTGAGTACTGGAAAAGTCTATGTACTTTTCTGCAGCACAGATCTCACTGCAAACTGCCTGGATCAGAGGTACTCAGTCACAGGCAATTCAAGCAAAGTGAGACTTCTGGTTTTTGCTCACTCTACAATCTGTTTAAAAATGATGCATTGATTAGTATTTTCAAACAGAATTCAAAAAAGCAGGAAGAACAGCTTAAGCAGGAAGCTGCTGCTGCACCACCGGAAGTTTCTTCAGGCTTCTACATAGGCAGATAGCACTACAGACATTAAGTCCACAGTCATACTCTAGAGCAATTTTTTGGGAACATGTAAGAAGGATGAAAAAAGATTTGAACATAGTAGTGATTTAGGGGATGGGAAAGACATGAAATCCCAGTATTAAATATGTACTGATACATGCATCACTGCTCTCAAATGTAGTCCACATAAGATTCAGGGAAGATTTATTCACTATAAATGCAGTCAAGTGTTGTGGAAGGCTGACCAGGGAGGCTGAACAGTATCCATCACTGGAGGCTTTCAGTGTCTGACTGGATAGAGCCCTGAGAAATAGTCTGACCTCAGAAGTGATCTATCCTGAGCAGGGAGTTAAACTAGAGACCTCCTGAGGTCCCTTGCTGAATTTTCCTACAACAATCCTACAACAGAGTATTAAGAACCAAAGACTAAATGTTCCTCCAGTAGAGTAAACTAACATGCTTCTTGCCTCTTCCCTGTGCAGTGCCTGTTAGTACTGCACAATTTTTACAGATGTATTTATGTATCTATCTATGTTGAATAATATATATTTATATACATATTTAAAAGTGCCATTCCACTTAGTGTCTAAATGATACTCAGTACTCTAACGTATACTGTATACATCGTGTTATTTTTTTCCATCTACAGTATCAGGTAAATTGTATTCATCTACCTTTTCAAAATAATCAGAGAAAATGATGAAATGTAACAGTTGTGCAGAAAACAAAATCCTTGCAATACTACGTACTTAACAGCAGTTTTTAAAAATACATATGCCTGTGATGGCGGTATTTCATATCAATGATTACAATTTCGTTTCTGTGCTCTCAAGTCTATTAAATATGCATTTTTGGTTATACTTAAATGTGTAGTGGAAGAAGCAGCAAATGGAAATAACCACCATGCCCTTCCTATTTTTTGCTTCAAGGGTTTTTTTCTCCCTCCATCTTCAAGAAATGTAGTCACTAGAATGATTGCGCTGCTTTTTAACTGAGAGTCTTACAAAGATAATACTATCAGAGATCTAGTGTGGTCCTACCATTACATTTACAATATTTCCATCATATTAAGCTATCACCATTTCCAATAGAGTGAGTGAAGTTGTTGCTCCCCACTCTTGATGAATGTGGATTTCAAAAAAAATAAAATATTTATTTTCCTCTTCTCTCCACTTCCCATGTTAAAAATAAGAACATGTTGATCCACCTATTTGGCTATGATAATAAAGCAACAGAATCTAGTCTATAATTTAAATATTTGCTCTTAGTAAAACATGCTACTCAGCAAGTTTCAAAATAGTGCAGTGACACTATAATTCAGGTGGTCAAAAAAATAAATATTCCAAAATTTTTCTTCCTGTTTTTCTCCACAATGACATATCTGTAGCAGTCACATTTCCTGGTTTGAAGGTGTTGGGTTTTACTAAGGTGAAAAACAAATGAAACGGTAGAAATAGTACCTGAAGGAAAGAAAAAAAAAATCATCTATTTTGTTGCCAGCTGAGGAATTTACTTTGGTGTCTCACTTCTAATGGGAGTTTTTCTTGCCAATGAAATAAGATGCATTCCAGATGAAAATCCATTGGTCCACAATCTATTTTCACACTTAAAGCTTAAAATATGCACACTTAGCAATACATATGTAGGAACTAACCCATTGATTTATGTTATTCTGGATATAGTAGGCATTTGCCCAAGTCAAAATATTATGAGGATATGGTGAATCATTGCGCTTAATGGTAACACAATTAAAGTTGTCATCACTTTCTAATCATTCTCACAGCAAACCAAGTCATAAAGAGAAGTAATTGAAACAGCAAAATTGCACAACTTCAAAGATGAATGTTTCAGAATAAAGTAGTTAAAAATCTCAAGATTAAGATTGTTTTTCCCAATAATATCTTAGTCAATTTAAGTGATAGTTAAAATGTACCAAAGATTAAAGATAATTAATATCATAAAAGCTATAAATGCTGTAGTTTATAACATCATAACCTTTATGAACTCTCAGTTCAATAAATTGTTTAATATAAATGGTAATTCAAATTATACTCTAAATTGCTTTTCCTTGCTAATAGGTACTACTTACATTATAATTTAAACTTTTCAGACAGAACGTCCACAACAACATAAAAATATTCTTTCCTTTGACTAAAATGATATCTTGGAATTTTACACAATTTACAACTTCACATGGCCTTCTCAACGAGTTTGTGTGTTCTATAGACAATCATTATGTCTGCAGTAAGGTTTTACTTTTAGAGAAGATAACAGGATAAATAACAATGTAAGAAATTAAAACTCAGCTTCATTGATGAGACATGCCTTTTAGAACAAGCAAATACAAAACTTCAGTATAACTCAGAAACGTAGCATCATAGTTGCAACTTCAAAATGCTGAAATGCTCCTTAAATGGAGGTTTCCCTCACTTTATAGCAAGCCCATCACTTCTATTACAATTTCTTCCGGTTAAACAATCTCAGATAAAAATCCATACGCCTACAATTTAATCTATGCCTCTTTCAACATTCCTACTCTGACCCTTGCCTCCACCTGCATGCCTGACACAAACTGATGTCAAGCCACTTTCTGTGCAGTGCTACCAACATCAGTACTGAGTAGGTCTCAGAGATGCAGAACAGTGGTGTAAAAGCCTCACAGGAGCACCACCAATGAACTCCAGCTGTTCTGCTGCACAGTGTTTGTGGAGACAATGAAAATGATCTTACAATGAAGTAGCTATCAGTCAGCTGTACATCTATTCTATAGCTGGTATCACCTAACTTACTCCACAGGACTATATCATGTCTCCCTTAATAAGCCAACTAGCACATAATTAAGCTTTGATTCAACAGATATTGGTATCTGACAGAGGATACAAAACCCAAGACAGCAAGACAGCAGATGCTTACTTAGGTATAGCAGCTAACCAAAACAGCTTTCCTGATGGAGACCATGTATTAGGAAGTTATGTTCTCCAAACTTCTCTACAATAAATACTAGCTGACAGTAACACTTTTTCTGTCATAGCAGCACATCCTTGATTAATCAATGTTATAGGCTTGAGACAATTTTTTTTTTTTATCTGTTCTGTCCAAGCATGAATAATATCCACCAAGACAGTTTTGAAAAATACATCAAGTTCTGTATTTTAATGTGACTCCTCGAGTAAATAAAACATCCCATGGTTTTTGGTTTTGTGCCCAGGAAACAATTTTAATTTACTTTAATGAGAATAATAACTTTTAAAGTCAAGATAGAGTCAAACAGTTGCATCTTTACTGTTAGTTAAAATGATTCAGGATAAAAACCAGAGCAGAAAACAGAGCTTCTGCTGCCCTGTAGAACAGCCAGGAATGACCATTAGTGTTGGATCAAACAGAATTTTCATTAGGTCTGTTTATATTGTATTTCTGTATGTGTACGTCACTCTATCAAAACAAATACCTTCCAGAATTCCCCTAAGGTGTGTACAACTGCAAAAGGCAAATAAACCAGTTTTAGTTAACAGTTTAAGATATGTACCTAGAAAAAAAGGAAGGAAATTATGTAAAGACTGACTTCACAAAACTATCCAGCCCTCAAGATTATACATAACAACAAAACCCCAAAAGAAACTTAGGGAGTAAAATGCATTTTAGGGTGCTCACAATGTTAGTTGTGCTCTGTTAAAGGAATTAAAGCTACTCCATCTAGACTGTTTCTCAAAGAGGAAATGGTAGAATAGTCTTATAAGCAGAATAAGAAGGCAAACAACCACCAGTCAAGCAGTAAATATGAACAAAGGCTGCAACACATGATTTTGGAATTACCTAGTTGAAGCTCAGACCTAAATGATGATTTAATATGCAGCCTAACTTGAAGACTTGTGATTAATCTCTTGTTCTGACACATATTTCCTGTGTGATCCTGAGCATAGTATTTAGGCCACAACAAGCATCAGGCAGTAGCATCTCCTTGCTACACCAGCATAACTTCATACAGCTGCATCATAAACAAGAAGTAATCTTTCTAGAAAAGAGTATTTCTCATTTCCTTTTCTCTTTAACTCAATCTTATTCACAGTGCAGAACTCCAACAGCTAAGCCATCACAATGAAAAGCCCAGCAGCTGCTAACACAAACACTTTTAGATTCGCTCTGGCACCAGGAATTTCATACCATGCAGGTTTGAAACAAAGCTTTATTAAATCTGTAAAATGAGCATACAGGCAACTCCTTGATCTCCCAATTTCTGTGAGAGAATGAATAAAACAAACATTTATTAAATGCTCATTATTGGTTTATCTGAAGAATCCACTAGTATTTTAGACAGTTAAAGAGTAAAACTTTGGAGATGAAACAATATATTGGACCTTTCCCATTCTGCCACTATCCATCCATTCCTTCCCTGCACTGAACCTGTTCCAAAGATCATCAGTTCAGAACAAAAGACCCCTCACCCACAATCTGGACAGGATCAGCTCTTAAGCACCACCACAATCACAGCAAAGCCTTCCTTCTGCTCCCATCTCATAGGATAGTATGTAGGTAGATAGCAGATAGGATAGGAGTGTCAAGGTGCCAAGGTCCTGACACTACTCTCTTCCAGTTAAAGGAGAGGCAAGAAATAATTTTGTTAGTTTGTTGCAGCCAGGAGTGAGGAATTTCATGTTTAATAACGCAATCACTGAGTGCGTAATCACTGGAACAACAAAAACAAGCGAGTCAAATATTTGGCGTGACAGGACTCCTACAAGTAGTGAATAATATGTTTAAAATAATTCCCTTCCCACAAAAGAAGCCTTTTTTTTTTTTCCTTTCTTGTCCTGAAGGAAACACTGTCAAACAGTTTTTGAATGAAAATCCACCCATCAGTTGGCATGGTGCAAAGAAAATATTAAACATCAATAACGGTTTAATCAGACTAGAAAGGACTCTATAACAAAGAAAACCTCAGAGGAACCTTTCCCTCCTCCAAAAGCCTACTAGGATCAGTAATTTGAAAAAAATACAGTATTCCTTCTAATGAAATACCCTTATAACTTTTTTTTTTTTAAGAAAAAAAAAATAGTTATTCTAGAGGAGCCCTCCAAGTCCTGCTTAGATTTACAGATACTCTCTTGAAACTCATAGTACATGCACATCCTTTTAACACAATAAAGAAAGACTGTTTTAGTCCTTTATAATCACAAGTAGCCCTCCTCTTTGCATCATTAGAAGCCATGTGGGAGAGCAGATACCCAACTCTTTCAAAGCTTGCCCTGAGGACGTGGAAGCTTCTTGGCATAACAATGGCTCTTTTCTCCCATAAGGACACGTAGCACGAAGCAGTAACTCTGAAAAGCCCTAGAAAACTTGACCTACCTGAAAAAGCCCAAACTTTTATGTGCTCGCCTATATACAGTACGAAAAAGCTAATCCATTTGTGACAGTCTGACACTTGTAAAGGCATCTTCTCTGTGCAATATTAGCCTGCAGCACTGCCATGCAAAATGTTAGTCCTGTTCCAGTAGCAATGCAGAAGGAAGCGGAGGTGATCTGTAGCTGGGCCTGGGCACAACCATCTAAGCAAAGAAATCAAGTTCCAGGACAAAAACGAAACAAACAAAACAAAAGGCAGCAAGGCTGATAATCTATTTTAGACAGCTAAAGCTGGGTAATAAGGCAGAGATGTTTACTTGCGTGTGACAGAGATGGCAGCCAGGAAAGCTGGCACAGTTCCCATGCTTTGCAGCACTCCTTTAGCTGAAGTGAGGGAAGTGAGCACGCTTGCATGAGAGAAGCAGCAGCTCCAGGGCTGCTAAGGAGGTGGGTCTGGTAAATTGAGCTTCAGTGGCACTGAAGTAAAAATGCACGTCATTCGGCTATCCTCACTTCAGGGACAAAACTTCTGCCAGCCAAATGACATACATGTAGGGGCATCAACCCTACACAGGATGGCAGCCCCCTCTTACCTTACTGGGCCTCCAAATCTCTGCATTTCACAGGCTCCTTGAATATTCTTTTCTTACAGTTTGCTGCAGCCATTAATCAAAAATTTGTCCAGCCTCTTTCCCATGGATGCTGGGCTTTCCTTTTATCTCACTCAAGACCTTACTTGCTGAGTATCCATGCACTTGCATCAATTTACATCTTAAAACCAGACGGAGATGACTTTCCATAACTTTAAAGCTGTATTTTTGTTAAGGCACTTTGTGGACGGCTTCCCAAATGGTGCACTATTTCTGCTCTCCAAAACTGCCAATAGGAGAAAGGTCACAAGGGAAAGGGGTGCAAAAGTAGTGTTGGGAACAGCCTAATGTTTCCTCAGGTTAATGTTTTGACATAAAATGTATTTTTTGAAAAGTTTTAAGTATTCCACCAAACAGTTTCTGTGCAGTTCACAGTGAAGGCTTGGAATTCTAATTTTGCTGGAAACAACTTCGAGGTGCTCTCAAGGAAATTAGCAGCATGGAAATAGCACAGGATATCAATAAGCATCATCTTTCTTCTAGCAAATTGCAGCTTTTTGCCTAAAGCCTGTGTACCCTGACACCCTTTGATATACACAACATAGATGTGAGAGCCACTCTTGTGAAGGCAAAGATGGCATATCTAGAGCAAGTTCACAAACTCTCAGAGTATGCCATCAACAGCAATAACTTCTGGAAGCCATCTTCAAAAAACTTAAGTGATTTGGTTAGTCCTTGTCAAAAATACCTATAATCACATATGTGTATGTACATATTTTTGTATTTATATATGTATTATATTACATTTAGCTTTTTCCTCTGGTCACATGTATCGGTAATAATCCACACCAATTCATTTTAAAGGAAAAAAGAAGAAAACTAATGATCACAGTACTATATTGTGTGAAAGATCTTACTGTCAATACACTTCATCGTGATGGTTGTAGTATCTTCTATTCCAAGGAAATGTATACACACAGAGAAGTATCTTTCTTGGATGCAGTTGCATGGAATTATTGATTTTTTCAGTGCACCTGGTAAGTCTCACTGAAGCAGCACATACTACTTCATCAGGATTTCACAAGCACTACAAATTCACCAAATTCCACTCTCAAGTCTCTCCTTCACTGAAAGTATTTATTCTTTTACAAAATGATCCAGTGATTCTCGTATTCTTTTGGGTAAGAACTTTCATTCACTGATTTGTTCTTTTGGTTAATTAAGGAGAGAGGAGCTATAAACAATTCTGCTTGAAAACTGTCTCGCCAGCATCTCTGCCAGCTGCAGTGGTCTCAAACCATGAAGAGTGCGGTCCCTGCAATCCCTAGAATCTATAAGGCTTGCAGATTCGGCCTGCTAGCTGCAAGAGAAGTCAAGTTTTGATGCCTTTCTACCTTTGCCATGGGTTTTTACTGTATTTTCTTACATTAAGAATTTGTGGCCGTAGCACTAAATGGTAAGGCTGTAGACAGAAGACTCAAGGAAATGCAAGATCTCTCATGACTCAGACACATTTCAACTCAGTAGGCAAACAGCCTTATTCTGAAAGCATGTCCTGATGTACTGAGTTGAATAGGGAGCATTTAAAAGCAAGCTTCATCTGTAATGAATCAGGTCTAATAGTACAGAACAAGTTATAGCATAGACTATCTCCATGACAAAAAGTTTCAAAGTGAAATCAGTATGCCAGTTTTCATCTAGAGTCCCTTCCTCAAATAATTTGTCTTTGTTGTTTTCAGATTACTGTAGTATCTACAGTAATCTGCAAACTAATTTTAGGCATATAATCCCTGCATTTTGGTTCCTGCAAAGCATACTTGTGGCTGAGTAATATCTAAACCATAACTACTTCCAAACCCTTAATTTTTAGTGAGCTCAGTCTTCTTGTTTATGTATGTCTCTCTTCTAAATGAGACTTTAAACAAAATTTACAGTGAGCTCGCTCCACTCCATACAAGTATATATCTGTCATAAGAAAAAGCCTACCTCTTGTATCCTAGTAACAACAGCAAAATATTTTGATTTCTGAACTTCAGAGAAACTTGCTTTATAACATTCTCAAATCAAACATATGCAATACATTTAAAGCTAACTAGATGTTTATTTACATCATGTATGTGCACATAGAAGAGTCACTACTGCGACTTGAAACTAAAACCAGTTCATAATCTTTTAACTAGGTAAAAACACTAAACCCAGTAGATAATTTTCTACCTCTAAACTAAGGGTTGCTACTGCAACTTAAAAAAAAAAAATAAATAAATAAAACCAGACCATAATTTTCTTTCTTGTATTATTTGAATGCTTAATAAAAATATTTAGTCTAATTCAGATCATGGGCAATAGGAATATCTATACACACATCTTAGAGAGTATGAAGAGTGTGTTTGTGTGTTTTTATAGACAAGAACCTGCTGAAAATGACTGGAAAGAGAATGTGTAGAGGCAAAATGAACTCCCAATATAGTTTCTCTTGCCCAAATCTCAAAAAAACCCTCTCTTTAGAGATCTAAAGTCCTGCAACGTGTCTTGTGTACGCAGTACAGTGTTAAGACAAGAAAGAACCCTAATGTCTAAGACAACATCTCCAAGTCTGATAGCACTTTTATTTTTTTTAGTATTCACAGAACTTGTCCTAATCAAATTAAGAGCTGCAAAGAATCATTTCAATGCGTGGAACGTGTGAGAGAATGCGTGTCTTTAAGTATTTGTTACAAATTTGGTTGACTCAGTTGTAGCAGATGTTGACAGGAGTCTTCTGCATTGACAAGCCTTGTTCAGGACAGTTGGTTACTTATTCCCATTATATGGGACTGCTTCTGACTCCTGGATCCTAACTTCTGAAAACACAAAAGTATTTTCCTAAATACTAACTCTGTCTTCCCTATCTTAGCACCTTCCTATCAACTCTTCCTTACTATACAAACTACTCATCATATTATTTGAAGATCAGCATACATTTAAAGATTATCCTCTGATTCTCTATCATCTCACACTGCTAAACAGGCCACCCGCAGCCTCATACTAATTTCCAGAGCATAACGCTATATTGATTACTTGCTGTATGTTCCAATAAACGTGATGCTTTCTCCTCATACTGCTCTGACTGAAGAGCTGAAGTAGAACACTACAGAGACCCTTCTAAAATGACTATATTATTTCATTTTTTATGGCTTTCTGAATATATCCACTATCACCTTTTTATATTTCTACTATAAGCTCTTGTGGTAACTTATTTTTTGTTTTGTGCTTGAAGTGTGCTTGTGATTAAGGCAGCAGGGCACTTCATGAATATTTTTAACAGTAATAACACCATTTTCCACTAAAATACTCTTTCATGGACATCCAAAGATACTTCAGTGAATGTTTGGGTAGACAGCTGAATAAGAAGTCTTTTTCAAATGCTAGCATAAATAAAACCTTTGCCTTCATTTAGTGAATATAAACTTAAATGCAAAAATATGTAGGGTCACTAATAGATGTATAAGTATTATAGACCCTATCCAACACCTAATTCTATTGGATGAATTTAATTATTTTTTCTTTACATAAAGTAGCATTGCAATTCATATATTTTTATCCATTAAATGATACTTTCTAGAACATCTTATTTTGATGATTGTTACACTTGCAATTCCTTAATACAATGGAAATTTTATAAAGAATTGCATACCAGATATTGAGAGCAAGAAAGAGAATCTCTCTTCACAGTATTTAAAATGAGTTCCTAACATTTTTTTTTTTTACACTTCAGATCAGAAGTCATACTTAGTGTACAGACCCCTGGCTCCAAATTTTAGCTGAACTTCAGCAGAAAGGGATTAACAGAAGAATCCTACTATGAACTAACTCCTTTCAGTGAAAGTTTGATGCTGTGCAAGTCCTGTAGACACACCTGTTGTAGGCTGAAATGTGGGACAGCTTTTACTTCAGGTAGGAGAAAGATTTGCAAAGAACAGTCTGAACTATGCTTAAAATGTGAAATTGTCATCTGAAAGGAGGAATATCATTGTAATTGAACAGGCAGTAAGAGCCTCAGTGTACAAACGAGTCAATTCAAAGAGACTCCCACAATCAGACTGCAGCAAGCCCCCAGGTGTAGTCCAATGAATGTTTGCTCAAATCTTACTGCAAATAGGGTTACCATGATTATTAATCACCGCATTTATAGACATACCCAAAATTCATACAGAGAACACACTTGAATCTGTTATATTTATGATTTACAGAAGGATTTTTCTTTTGTTCTCTACACAGAGCTCGAGCTTTTACTTGACAGACAGTAGTTTATAAGGAATAAACAGCCAACATAAGTGCAGCTCTCCTGAATAGAAAGGAGTTTTTGTACATTCTTCTCTGACAGGGGATGTGGTCAGCCATAATTAAAGGACATCATGTTTGCACTTTTTTAAAACAAACAACTCATTTTACTCAAAATACATGAATACTTATAAAAAGCTTAACCCAAATGGAATAACAGCAAGTGTTTCGAGTCAGGAAATAAACTGCTCCTTAAGTTCGCTCTAGGTATTAGAAATGGGTAGGTGTTGTTAAGAAAATGTTTACTTATTCCAGTATGTTCACAGGAGGTTCATCAAACGTTAAAACACTAGGAACGGCTATTTATTACAACTGGAAAGTGTATTTGGCAAGGATGACAAAAATTACTTCTACAGTGCATGCAGTCTTAATGTGATCCTTCAGTATACATGCTAAATTGCATTCCACAACGGGTTTCTGTTCATTTCATATCACAATAAAAGGAACACACCCAACATTCCTGTACAGCAGACATTGCAAATCAGAGCTTGTCCTGCCTTGAAGGTAGAAAGTCCTTGAACAAAACATTACAGGGAAGGAACCTCAGCTCTGTCCTCATATATCCGTTCTTAGTGTCATCAAACATGTTAAGAGATTTACCACATTTTAAGATTTGTGAAGAAAAATATTTTGGTTTGTTTACTTGTCACGTTCAAATTTTCTTTGTATGTAGCACACATATCACAAGCCAAAAAGTACAGTAGAGATTATGACTACATTGCCCACATAAAGATTCTTACACTGTATGAACAACTCAGAATTATAATTTGAGAGCTAGCTTTTGTAGCCCTATATTGCTAACTACAATGTTGTCCTGACATACTCTTAACATTCAGCTATATCACTTCTACCTACGTATCTTACATAATCTATAGCTCTTAATTCCCATTTCATGTTACCTCATTACACTTACATATATATTATGAACAAAAGGATAGCATATGTGATTATGTAACAACTAAAAGGGGAAATTAATTGGGAGAGTATGCTTAATAAGAGAAATTTAATATTTTAAACCCCTTGCAGCAAGGAGTAAAACATTAAAAGCATAAATACAAGACTGTAAGTCCTGAAGTAGAATAAATAAATGTTACAGGAAACCAAAACCTGGAGTAGGAGACAGTGTGATCCTGTTATGAAAAAGGCAAATCTCATTTGTATATATTCAGAACAGCACCATAACACCAGATTACTGAGTTGCCAGAGAGCTCTCAGCTGAAAACAGTGTTCAGTTTTATCTCCAGCACTTGTTAGATACAGGCAGAGAGAAAGAGAATATTCAGAGGAAAGAGCAAGAAGAAGAAAAGGTGAAGTATAATAAAAGATGGAGTAATACAAGTTTCTTTAGTCTCAACAAGACTACTCTTACAAGAGATGGGATAACAAACATGTAAGAGAGCATGTTTGGCTGTTCCCTGAGTCCATCAATGGCAGGAAAGATTTATGTTACATGTTAGCAAACAAAATCATACAGTGTAAAGCAGTGCAATTTAGGACTAAGGAAATCTCTGAAATCTTAACTCTTGAACATCAAGAACAGTACAAATACCAAACAATAATGAGCTTGATCTGTCTGCTCCCTGCTTCAAGTAGGACAACGGCTCAGGAAAGATCCCACCAACTTCCCTTCCAACCCTGCATTGTTGTGATTGCATTAGTCAGCATCTATCTGGTAACCTTGCTGTTCCTAGAAAACAAGTAATATGATGCCGAGGGAAATGCTGAATTCTAGAAACAGAAATTCTAAATAATTTTAAGATCTGTGCCATTAATTAGCTATGCCTTAAACTCTTATATATACATAACCAAACTCTAATACACCTTTTTCCTCAGTGATTATTTCTCCATTTGCACTTTTTAACCTTTTAGATTTATTCTGTCAATGCTGTAACAAAAATCAGTAACTGTATACCTAAATACAGAGTATTGGGTAGAAAACTATGTTTTGGGTTTTTTTTTGTTGTGCCAACCCACAAGCCCTTAACTCATATTAGAATATGAAAATTAATGAAACTCTTCCACTGTTGGACTTCAATTTAGGTACTTTGTCTTGAAGAAAAGTAGGGAGTCACAGGTTTTTAATAAGATTTCGCTCCTTGGGAGCAACAGAATTTCCTTTGGCAGTATCATTTAGAATTTCTTTGAAGTATCAAAATAGTATGTAATATAACCCATTTAAGAAGATGATTTTAGCATCATCTGTAAAATAATAGTAGACGCATTTCTGCCACGCTCTACTTTTTCGATCTCTATGTCTGCTATTTAAAGCGGATCCTTCAAGGATGTTTTGAAAGCAGACTACTTCATTCTATTTCTAGTAGGCTCCCATGAAATTTGGTGCTGTTTACAGTATGAGCTAAATCTATTAAAATAGAATAGGGTGAATTTTAAGGAACCACTAAAAAGTACCACCTCAGCCTGGTTATTGGTCTTATTTAAAAAAAAAAAAAAAAAAAAAAGAACCAACCTTTGAAAGAGTCTAATTACTATTATTAAAATGAAAAAATGTGTTCTTTGTACAAGCAATTGCTTCTCAGCTCTTGATGTATGTAAAAATTAAAAGAGAAGGAAAGATGAAATCTGCCAAGTAATAAACCCACAGTGTTACCACATCCAGTATGTTGTAGAGCAATCTCCCACAGACTGCTAGTAAATCAACTGACTTCCATTAAGCCTGCGAGAGCTTCAGTTATAGCACTGTCACTGTCCACTGATGTGGCCAAATTATCTCTGACTAACCTGGTAAACTAGATCAAGTCTTTTGATATATGTGCATATCTATTTAATTACATGGATTTGGGCTTGCTAACATTATATGAGTAAGGGTGGCACTCTCTGTAACAGAAAGGACGGAAAAATGATGGTGAATTATGTTCTTAACCAGGCCACTAACCCTCCTTGTAATGTTTTAAACATGTCTATTCAGACATTGATTATGGCCCCAATCCTGCAGCCAGCACTATCATCACGCTGACTTGTAGGGATCTCCCTCCGTGTGCACACAGCTCCAGCCATCTCCTATCACCTCACCTCTCTGTCCTTGCACCTTCACCAGGCTGTAAAGCTACAAAGCCAGAGCACTCACCTGCACAAGAAAGGAACTGCCACACACTATTCCTTACTATTACATTTAGAGACAGTGAGGGATTTTTTTATTTATTTCAAAAGCATAATTTTCAAAGAGCTGTAAAGCCTTCTACAGAGGCATTGATCATTGTAAATCTCATGTATACCCTTCTCATAAAGGGCTTTTTATCATCCATTAGAAAATGCATATTGATACATGTAAACATACTTTTCTGCACGTATCTATACTTAAAATATTTTCTCCCTCAGCCTCTTATTTGCCTGTTCGCCAATTCAGGAATACTGGGTGTTTCTTTCTGATGATTTCATGTAGAATATATGGAACTAATTACAGAACACAGACATCAAAAACTGTGGTTTTCTAAGCTTTAATTAACTGTGGTTTCACAGGCTGCTATTCATTGTAATCTAGGAAGTGGTTAGATGTGGGGTTTATTATCAGTTTAAACAAAGAGCCAAGGTGTGAGACAGCATAGGTTTCACCTGAATTTTCCAGCCCATAAAAAATATGATTTTCTGTGAACTGCAGACATTGTTTTCATTCTGTTGAACCCAACGTGACACAGTTACTTGCTGCATTAGCCTACCAGACTGAAAAATACTGGCTAACCACAAGTTTATCCTTTGATCAAGACAACAAGTGCTTCAAAACTGCCTGACTGTAAATGCTCATTTTAATGCTTTACAAAGCACTGTTTCACAAATAAGCAAAGTAAGAAGATAAATTAAGATGATATTAAAAAGGCATTATTTACAAGGATTGATCACCAAGTATATATATCTCATAAATTTTCTTTCCTGGCATGAGGGACAGACATTCCAATCTGCTATGGAAGAGGAGAAAACAGTGAGGGGGGAGGACAAAGCAACTTTGCAAGAAAAAACTGGTCAAGAACACTCACTGAAGAGATCTGTGTGGCTACTTCTGGAGGGATTTCTTCAGCCTGCACTGTACAGTGAAATCCCATGAGATAATCCGTTTAAGTTTTGTGAGCACAGAAACTCATTCCAGAGGTCCTTGAAACCAAAAATTAAACATAATGGAGGTATACTGCAAAATTACAGTTACAAAGCAATGTCAGATAAGTCAGGTAAGTGGACTGGAATGACTGCCATGCTTTACTGCAGAAAGAGTTGATCAAGTATCTGGAGAAACTATTTTCTGGTTTTGTAAACAATTATACATTTAAGATAGCTAATTGCCAAGAAGATAGTATTATCAGGTTCTTAGCCTTCTTCCACTATTTACTACTCAATCTGATGCTGTTTTGCATCTTTCATATTATCTGCACAGTCCCACTGGACACACATAAGGATTTGAATCAACAAATTATGATGTGTGAGCACAAACCACTTGGGGAATGGGAGACGAGACAAATTGTCATTTCAAATATACTGTCATAAACTTAATATAATCTGACTGAATTTAGACGAGTAAAAAAAAATCCCTTTGTAAGTTTATATTCCAGTTGAAAAGTCAGAAGAGGACATTCTGCTATTTAACAACTAAGGCTATATTCTGTCTTCAAAAAATATATTAGTATTAGATACGGGCTACCTCAGCAACTACTATGTGTTGTAAAAGAGAATTCCTGAGAAATGAGGATGCTTTAGTAAGCAACTAAAATACTGACAGCTCTCTTCTTTTTTTCTTCCTCTATTATTTCTCCTACAAAAAAATTAAACCAATATAATTCACTCAGGAAATTAGAGGAATAGGTATCAACTGTGAGATAAGACCTCATTGGGCAGAACATTATTCTCAGTGTAATAAATGCATACAGAGAAACAATTATTCATCCTTACATGTACCAATATACTTTTAAAAAACAATTAGCTATTTAAAGTTGTATAATGTGGCCATTATTTTGATGTGATCACTGTTTTACAGACTCCAATACCTAATATTTCCCACTGAAGGCAATGGGAATGGCTTGTTTAAAAAAATCTGTCACACAGACACTGTGATGTGTAACAAAGAACTAGAATCAAAACATCCAAAGATTTCAAAAGCCTATAAATTGGCAAGTATAACAATCTATTATTGCAATTTCAATTATCACTATAGGAATAGAAATAATGACTATTAAAATTTCATGCAATAATAAATCCAAGTTAATGGATTGTTAGAATAACTTTAAAATGCAGTTATTCTCCTGGCAAAAACACACAGGAATATTATTTGTAAGCAGAAGGATCCAACTATGACAATTTGGCACTGTAACTATTGCCAGTTACCCCCTGGGTAATCTGACTATTATTTTCTCTTTCTCCTCTAAACCTTGGCAGAAAACAGGAAAAAGCTGCCATCCCTTTCCTGCTACAGAAAATAGCAGCGGAAGGTACAAGGGACTTTCTGCAGGGAAACCACAGCCTATGACAGATCCTTTCTGGGTACAGAACACTGTACGTGACAGCATCAGAGCAGAGTATAACACAACCAGGCTGAAAAGTTTATATCCTGTGCCCTGTGCAAGATCTGTTTCTTCCTGGTTCTCTTTGAGGATTCTCTAATTGCTGATTAGGAGATTACTTTCATAGAAAAGGAGACAAAGGACAAAATATAAAGGGTGCCTACACAAAACAACCACAGTCTCAGAAAACAACAGTAGTCCCTGTGAGCATACCTATTATCTAAATGAAAATCTGCTAAAACCCCTTTACCAGCACTGTTACATATAAACACCAGGTGTTCATTTCTCTTCTTCTGTTTAGTCTTCATTCTAAGAAAATATATAAATGAAACCTTATCTATATAGAGATACTGGCTAGTAGCTCACAAAACCAACAGCTGATTTTTACTTTGCTCTTCTGTAGTGACATCACTTCAAAGATGTTGTTAAACTTTAAGTAGCAATACAAAAATCATAGAATGTCTGGGCTGGAACTCCAAAGGTCATCTAGTCCAAACCCCCCTCCATAAGCACGGACATCTCCATCTAGATCAAGCTACTCAGGGCTTCATCCAGCCTGATCTTGAATGTCCCCAGGGATGGGGCCTCCACCACCTGTCTGGGCAAACTACTCCAGGGATCTATCACCCTCATACTGAAGAACTTCCTCCTAATGTCTAACCTAAATCTACTCTTTTCTAGCTTAAAGCCATTACCCCTCGTCCTGTCACTGCAAACCCTTGTGAATAGTCCCTCCTCTGCTTTCTTGTAGGCCCCTCTCAGGTACTGGAAGGTCGCTATAAGGTCCCCCCGGAGCATCTTCTTCTCCAGGCTGAACAACCCAAACTCCCTCAGCCTGATCCTCACAGCAGAGCTGCTCCAGCCCTCTGATCATTTTTGTGGCTCTCCTCTGGACACGCTCC
>NW_008590052.1:37208-93737 GCF_000691845.1 Merops nubicus
TTGAGGCTGCACCAGGGCAGAGCAGAGCAGCAGGATCGCCTCTCTCCATCTGCTGGCCACTCTTCTTTTGATGCAGCCCAGGATCTGATTTGCCTGCTGCGCTGCTGCTGCACATTGGTGGCTCATGTCCAGCTTCTCATTTACTAGTACCCCCAAGTCTTTTTTTCCAATGGACTGCTCTTTAACATGCCCTCTCCCAGCCTGTATTGGTAACATTGGTTGCCCCTGCCCAGGTGCAGGACCCTACACTGCTCTGCAGTACCTAACCAGAAGAGTTTGGTTTGTTATGGTAGAGCAGAAGACTGCTGTGCGGTTGACAGTTTTGCCCCTGCCCAGGTGCAGGACCCTGCACTGCTCTGCAGTACCTAACCAGAAGAGTTTGGTTTGTTATGGTAGAGCAGAAGACTGCTGTGCGGTTGACAGTTACCCAAAGACCTGCACTTACACTTCACCTTCTTACAGGAGGTTTTGCACAAACTTTGGGTTCACCTCTCTCTCACATTTGCAAAATATTGAGTATTCAATCCAATCACCTCTATGACATCAAAGATGTGCAGGTTTCTTCCTTAAGTTCTAATATTTTCAGATAAATTTTGTTAGTAAAGTAGTAAATTACTTCCAAATTTTGTGGTGTTTTTTTTTTTTTTTTTTTCATCCATATAAATACCTAGCTATAAAAGGATCTCTTTTTTTTTATTCTTAATGATGACTTGGAACATAACTGAAAACCCCCTGAAATTTTTTTATTTGTCTTTGTACTGTTGACTTGATCATCGATCTTTGATTTTTTGATGAAAAGATGGGCTATACCAGCCAACACTTTCAAAACACTCATGAACTTTAATTCTACATTTATGTTTCATCAAAAGATGTACTGCTATTTTAAGCACCTAACACGATTTTTTTTTTTTTACATGAAGGAGGTGCTTATGGCTTTCTTAAGCAGCAAGGCAATTTAAAAAAGTAAATACAGTATTTAAAGTTATATATATTGACAGAGCACAAACAAGAAGAGATCAAGGACAGAATTTACTTTGACTAAAAGACAAGAATTCCAGGCCAAAAAGGCATTACACAGATGACTCAAGAACAGGAAATATTTTATTATTAACTTTTGATTATCCAGAACACCTCACATTAAAAAGTCCAAAGACAAATATGCACACACAAGTCAGAGGAGTTCAGAAGATAAGAGTGATTTTCAGAAGATAAGTAAGGGCAAACCTATTAACAGCTTACATATTAAAAGCCTACATGTATGTGGCTAACTGTCCTGCCAGTTAGCAAGTTAAAAATTATTTGGTATTTGGCCCTTCCCCCAAGAAATGACCTAGTGGTAATTTGGCTCTACTCAGTTTCTTCTTGGCCACCTAGTCCTTTTGGTCATGTCACCCAGCAGGGAAGTTCAAGCTCAGTTGCATAGAGTAAGCAAAATTTATCTACAAAATAATTTTAGATTTTAGATGTTTTGAAGGCTCAAAAATAATGACTTTTTTTCCATTCACATGCTGATAAAATAAATAAACCACTGAAAACATATGAAATTGTATTTATTATGCCAACTATTCACAAAAACCATGAGGAATCTAACTTCTAACAAAATTAATTTAGCACAGCATCTCTCTTGTTAAAGACAGTCATATTGTTTAAAGGGTATTTATTACACTGATTGAAGTTTAGAACAAGGGGTGCCTACCAAGAAACTCTTAAGTTAACAAAGTGCTATCAAAAGACACCAGGGCTATGTACTGGATAAGAAAGTGTCAAACTGATTTAACTATCTACACCAGCACACTGAAACTGCCCTAACCACCTAACAGACTTAGATGAGACCTAAAAACTGTTGTATGTGGTGTCAGGGTAGAGTTACTATGAAATTCTCCAAAGGAAAGCTTTTGCAGATGAGAGCAAAGGGCTATTAGGAACTACCAACTTCACAACACCTGCAAAATTTCTTCCAAACGCTGTGCCATCTGCTTTCACACCTCCACTTTTCAAGTGCTTTGGAACCTGGTCTTTCATGCACTAAATCACTCCCTTCAATTTCAAGCCCAGCATTTTATTTTTCCTCATAAATGATTTTTCTCCCTACGATTTATTGCCTAGCTCAAAAGCAGAGTTAAATGAATACTCAAGCAGCCTGAGCATTCTGCCTCTGGAAATGTATTTTGCCAAACAAATTGCCCTCCATTTTGACATGCAAGTTTTTGTTTATTTAATTTTGGTTTTTAAACAATTAAAGTTCTTTAACAACATAAATCAGCTATCAGAAGCGAACATGGAAGTAACCTTCCTGAATTCCTTCTCCATCACCCTAACCAGAGATAATTGAAAGAACAGATGCAACAGCTTTGTGATTATCTAGACTTTCCCACGAAAACAAAACCTTTCCAACAAAAATCCTGGCTTCTTCAGTCAAACCTTTCATCATCATCATTAAAAAAGTTTTGAGTACTTATGAGAAGCTAACAAATGACAGCTCATAATCCCCATCTGTAACACCAGAGGCCAGGTACTGCAAAGACAAGACAGGTGCAAATTTTGGTATTCCCATAGTGCTTATTAGTCAGTCCTTTTTAGGAACAAAAGGATTTCTCTTAATACCACTACCCATACCCCACATTAATCTTTCCACAAGCAAACTCTTACACTGAAGCTACTATACAGTGTTATTACTCCATCAAGATTTTTTTCTGCTGAATTTAAAGACATGATTCCATCAGCCTGTGCAGTTAGACTGTACAGCCAGTCATAAACTGCTCCACAGCTGATTTGATCTCAAATGTCTAGAGCTGCACCCATAACTCTACCTTTTTTCCCATGCATTTCTTCTTTTCCCAAGAGCCTTTCATCTCTGGACCACATGTCAAAAAAAAAAAAAAAAAAAAAAAAAAAGTTGACCGAAGTTGACCAAGTAACTCTTTTCCGACCAAAATTCTTTCCTTTCATTCCTGTTCTCACCTTTTCCTACCAGCAGCATGGTAAGAAAAACTAGCAAATTAGCACAGCACACAACACTCTGATTAGTTATTGCCTGTTTTTTGGGTGTGCAGCAACAGATAGGACTGTGGCATGACTAAGATATTAATGATGGATAGGGACACAACATGGATGCAGCTGAAATAGCATAACTGAAAATTACAGTGCTGCCTGAAACCTAGTTTCAAATGTACATTTGCTTTACCTTTTTTCCACTAGCAAGCATGTCAGACACAATGTCTCAGTATTTGAAAGCACAAAAAATCTAGGACTGTGCCAGCTACACAGGGGATTACTTTGAGAATGGGACAGAATCACTTTGCTTTGGAAATTGTAGAGAAGCCATCAGCATGCTTTCTCAAAAAGCTGTGAATAACATGTTGATCCTGGAAACTGGAAAAGGGATAGTCAACTAGACAATTATGTAATACTTAAAACATAAAAAATAAAGGTAGCCAAAAAAAACCCAAACCCAGTGGAGCTAAAGGGATCTGGGAGAAGAGGGATCTGAGAGAAGAGGAAGGTGGTGTTGGTGTTTTTTTTGTTTGGTTGGTTTGGTTTTTTAGAGTTGTCATTGTTTTGTTTGGGTTTTTTTGATTGTTTTGGGGGGTTGGGAAAGTGGTCTTAGTTTTTTGTTGTGTTTGTTTGTTTTTTTGTTTTGTTTTTTTTTTTAAAGTGAAAAGTAGCTTATATAACAGTTAATAAAGGATTACAAAATAAATCACACAAATAACTGAGACACTGCACTTTTTAGAATATATATGACCAATGAGACTGAACAAATAAATTTGAAACATGACTACTTAATTTGGACAGATTAAAGGAACATTTGGATACCGTTGTAGAATATTTATGTTGAGGTGGCATCCAAGAGCTCAAATTACATGGGATCAGTGAGTTTACAGGATAAGAGTAGCACACTTCTATATACATGCATACCACTCCAAAATAAAGGTATCATTTGAAGTTTCTTTTTTCTGAGGTGACTAGACAATCTAATTGCATGTTGTGAAGGATGGAGGATCACAAAAGGATGTTGTGAAGACATCAAGTTTACCTGGGTTCAAGGGGTACATGGACATTTGTTTGCAAGGAACGTCTGTACAGATCACTAAACTGACAAAGCACAAGACTCAGAGAATCTCCCTATTCTGCAGAGGCTGGTGGATCAGCAGGAGAATACAGGACAGGTGAGGAATCACATCTACTTCACCTCTTCTTAATGCTCCCTTCCATCCTTTTATGACCACCTCTGGTTGCAGGGTCCTGAGCTAGACAACCCTTGGTTTGATTCAAGGCTGCCTGAGACTGGGAAGGCAGTTGGAAATGCTTAGAAACTTGACGTTACTGCTAACTCTGTTGAATAATAAATTATCAAATTCACATGCCAGTCTACATAATACATATTAAATGCTTTAAAGATTTACTACTGACTGAGAAAGACTAACTAGCTTGATTTGATCCTCAGTCACTTGCAAGGAAAGGTTTTATAAGTGAGATTTTTGAGAAGGAAGAAAGAATCTCTTTGAAGATTGGTAAGGAAAGTTGGTACAAGTAGAGAATAACATTTTTTTAGCTAATATTTATAGTTGCTAAAGAGTTGTAGTATTATTCTTTTGTTAATTTCCTCTGTGTAATAGCTCTAATAGACCTGATTGGGGCTTCTAGTAAATTTAAAGTAACAAAACAAAAAAACAACCCAACAACAACAAAAAAAAACCACCAAAAAAAATCCACCCTAAAACTAAACAAAAACTACAAAAACTACAAAAAAAAAAAAAAAAAAAACACCACAACCAGAAACCCACAACACAAAAGACTCTCATACTACTGGAAAAAACTTTCCCAGTTAGTATAATGGCAGCTATTTCATTAAGTTAAAAAAAAAAAAACAATCCAAAAAGTCCTTCAAACTCTAATATCAAAATGCAATAAAAGACTTTTATGTAGTTACATATCAAGACTTAAAAAAATGTATTTTACTCTAAGGACACGTCACAACGAAGACTCCTAGAATTCACTCAGGACTACACTACTAAAATGAAATGGTTGAAAGTTATTTTCATTAGTGATGTGTTCCCTGCTTACCAGCAGGTATAAATTTCAATGTCCATTAAGTCAAGTTGAGGGATAAAAGTAGCACCAAACAATTTGTGGTAATCCACGAGGCTGGTAATTGACTCCAGTGCATTTTCCCCGTCTATCCTCTGTCCTCTGCCTTTTATCATTAATTCAGATAGGATTTTCCACATATCTGTCTTTCCTGGATTTTTACACATTTTTTTCCCCCCCATTTTCTCATCAGTTGCAGAAAATAGTTCTTACAGTTTATTCCCAAACACAATGTTACTTAATGTAACATACCACACACACCAGCCAGACCATTCCCAGAGTCATGACATTCCAGGAGACTTTTGAAATTGTTCAAGAAAAGACAAAACCACTTTCCTTTCTAACTTTATCTTCTTTTGTAAACTTTTTGAAAACATCAGAGTACAAAACATTAAAATTTAAATATGCAAGATGTGTTGCAGTCTACAATAAATGTAAACTTTTTGAAAACATCAGAGTACAAAACATTAAAACTTAAATATGCAAGATGTGTTGCAGTTTACAATAAATGATAGACCAAGTTATATGCATTCTCAAATTAAATAAACATGCATACATAAGCTTCTGATGGACAGGCTAATGAAGTTTCAAAATACTAAAAAAAAAAAGCCCCTGACAATATTTATTACTAAATGGAAAACTAATAAAAGCCTTTAGTAACTTACAGAAACTAAAGAAAAGAGATTGTCTCATGTATCTAAAATATTTTTCTGATGTGTTTTCCAAACTTGTTCATTTTTCAGGGCATTTAAAGAGGTTAAACACTGTACTGAATCATCCTACTAGCTGCTTTCATGTGGGAGGTGAGGGTTAATATGTGATCAAAGACATAATTTGGAGAAAGGCATAAAGAGAGCTGCCTGCTATTTTTTGACAGTTGCAGTACCCCATCTCTTGTTTATGACAATAATCTGTTTGAAACAGGTTGCCAGAGTGATCTAACTTGCACATAATGCTACTGACAACTTAAAGGAGAGCAATTTTCATAAGCTCTTCTCCAACTCATTTATTTTGATTTCCCCTGAATGCTTTCTTTCACAAATACAATTTGAAGACTTATGTGAATGAGTTATGTGTTGGATACTCCTGAAAGGTTCAGGAAGAAATTCTATTAAACCTGTTGAATAGAAGAAAACAAAGCATGACATCTGACCTGTGGTAGTATAACTGTTTTTAATTTTGAAATTTTTGTTGCTTATTTAGAAATAAAAAAATCAGCTGATTTTTAACTATCGTTTGCCACATTGAAACTGGGTGGGATATACAACAAACTTCAAAAATTAATGAATTTAAATCATAATTCAATATACAATGAATTGGGGAAATCTGTTCAAGAGAAACTAACAAACAAACAACACTACTTTGTCCCTCAAATAGTCAAATAGACCATTTCTGATTCTTTTCATCCTGAGCCACTGTAAAACTAACATCACAGAAAAATACAAAAGGAATTGTATATACTACATGAGAAACTACATTCAGATTTCCCTCAGAGGGAATGGAACCTCATCCTTCAGCGTACAAAACTTGCTATCACATAACCATATTCATTCCTTCTAAGAACTAAATGACAAACAGTTTGGGTCAAAATGTGTCTTCCTTTTAGAGTCTTAGAAAAATCTACAGACATGTCTGGTTGTACACATCAAGGACACACCTCCTTGGACTTCTGTGCAGGTGCACAATTTTGCTAGATTAATTTCTAACCTCGTCTCTCTGTGAGTCTGCTTCACATACACAGATTTTAATTTTTATTATGTCCATGTGACAGAATGAGATATGGTCGCAGGAAAAACAAGATGTTATAGTGGAATTAGGAAATATCTTTTAGAGTTTCTTTCTCCTTCAAAGTGTGGGTTGTTTTTTTTTTTTTTTTTTTGGACTCTCGTAGTCCCATGGGTAATAGTCATCTTTGGGTTTGTACTTTTGGTAGGGTTTTTTATTAACCTGAAGCATGGCAGTCCTATCTATGCATTTTGGGGTGTTCTTTAATGTCTAACTTAAGAAATTTTAAAGGAATTTCTCTTTAGACCTTTAGGACTCTTTAGGAGTTTGTTGATTTATCTGGGCTTAGGTTTCACTGTACTTAATTAGTGGAAATGCTGAACATCGAGGTTTTGTTTAAGAGTCCTTCCCATCACATGAAGGCTTTTCAACCCTTTTTCACTTCAGGTAGCATCGCAAAGTACTAAACACTACTCATACACTCTCCTGCTGCTTCATACCACCTTGGCGTAAATAAATATGAAATCATGATATTTCCAAAATCTTTTGATTACTTATTAAGAGAGTATAGAAAAACCTACGTTTAGGAGATCTATAATATCCTTTATGATGTTTCTGGATGGAATTTCAGTTATTGCAGCCAAGGATCTTTTCGGCTTTGGGTATCAACATGCAAGATACACACCTGATATCTGTGAAATCTGTGGACTTTTGAAAGGAAGGGAATGCTAGGTAAGAGCTTTCCTTTCTCTGTTCTATTACCGTGTAGTTTTTGTATTAGTACTTAAATTTAGCCTTTTTTATTGAACAAGCCCAATTAAGCTTCCACAAACAAAATCGACACGCTCAACACTAAAAGAGCAAAGCTTAGTCAATTTGGATGAAATAAAGGAACAATTATCAGCTATCCCTAAACGGATTATCTGCACAGTATTAAATCTAACCTTCATGACTGTTAAGAAGAGCACTACCAACAGCACCTCTGTACCAAAAGGAAAAAAAAAACCTCTCTCTGGGATTGAAATCCAGGTAGCCATACAGGTACTGCACCAAAACTGCCAAACACCTGCAAAGTCATTTTTAAACCAGGTCAGTCTTTAGGCAGCTCCTGTGATTTTCTTCTTCATCTTCACTTGCACAGAAGAGAGTTAAGTCTCTTCTTTGCAAAGATCTTTGGTGTGATCTTTGAAAACAAATGACATGCTACCATATGCCAAAAAAGAAGTGGGATACAGTCACCCCAGCTTCAACATTAACTGGAGCCGCTTTGTTCTGAGAGCCCTGAATAATTAATAACTACATTGGCAATCAGTCATGCATTCCTTAATGGCACCTCAGGCATCAAGTATCCCATTCACCCGCTCCTCCAAGTAACAATGGACTTTATTACATGAAGTTTTCTCTGCCAAATTTGTAACTGACAATTTAAACTAAACAAGTCACTAGGAAGGCTGAAGCTCAAACATCTAGGAGTTTATAAGGCTTCCCTCAACTGCATGTGGCTACTATGTGAATTCAAGCTGTAACTGAGGGAAGTGAGAAGAAGGGGAGAAGAAATGAAATATGGATTGTTTTTGCAATAAAGTTCTAGGAAGGTTTAGGTGGTACATTCCTGCCAAAAACATGACTTCTAATAAATGCATAGCTGAACAGTCAAAATGCAGAACGACCACTAAGCAGCCTTTAGTGAATAAAGCAGCTCACCAGTAAGCACAGATTAAGTGACAGGGCTGAGCGTGAAAAGAGTGACCAAGAATAACAGCCATGCTGAAAGTGCCATAATAATTTTGAAATAACACAAACTACGTTTCCTTAGTAGGAATAAGATTTTTCAACACTTCCTTCCAGTTTACAGTATTCCAGACAAAATTAATTTGCAAGTACAGAACAGAGGAAAGTGGAGTTAGATGAGAATTACAGAAAGTTCTAGATGTATCCAGGGTACATAATTTAAAAGGGAAGAAATGCAAGTTATTGAACTGTAATTAGCTAGAATCCAAAGAAAAAGTTCATGTTTTTCTTGTGAAGTTTTCTGCTTGTATACAGTAGGAGAACTGCTTTTATGCAGCACCTTACAACCCTATGGTAAACCCTTCTAGAAAATGATGTTGCATCTATTGACATTGGAACTGCTGAAAGTCCTTCCAAGGGACTAAATCTTCGCAGTAACCAGATCAATAGCCATTCTCCCTTTACTTATTCATCATGTGAAAAGTTGGTTTGAAATATAATATACAAAGTAAAAATATATATATACGATAAATTACAGCAGATTTAAACAAAGCCATTTCTCTTGCTCTTTAAGAGACCTGAAAATGTGTCCTGTGCCCCTCTCTGTGTGTGGCCTTGAAATACAGAAACAAGCTTGCACTGTTTTATATCAGTTTTGCTTCATTTCTTCCCAAACAATCTCTCATTGCTAGTCTACCAGGCTTCTCCCCATCCCCCTCTTGTCAAAAAATGAGGGAAAAAAAAATTAACTGTTTAGGACCAATTCACTGAAGTGAATAAATTAGGGTTTTGCAAAAATTATTTAAAATTTACACTCATTCCTATAGCTGACATCTTTTTTTTGGGGAAGGTGAGAGTGGAGTGAGGGCTGTAAATTTTCGTTTCTCTTGAAATGCTGGATGAGATAGCATTATAGTTTTAAAGAAAATAACTTTTTTTTTTTGCATCAGTTTTCTTCAATTTTAGGTACAAGAAGCAGGTCTAATCCTGGAACTCAGCAATATAGATTTCACTTACAATCTGCAGCCTGAAATGTGAAATTATTATTTTCCATGGCTTATCAAGACATAATCTTTGATGAAAAACATCACAGCCTCTTTAAAGAGAATTTGGAAATTAATCCTCACAGACTGATAAGCAGTGGTTATAGTACACTTTTTGGGGCTAGTTCTGAATTCCTACGACATGAAGGGGGTTCTTGCCTGCTATATATGAGAGGTAACACACTTGGCTTCTAAAACAGTGTGCATGTATACTTCTTATTCTATATAAGCTTTGTTAATGGGGAAAAAAAGGAGAACTAAACATGCATCCTATGACGTCGGCTGTTTTTACCTATTGCATAAATTATATAAATATCTTGAAGATTAAATAATTGTCTTGTAAGTATTGATAATTAAAGTGTTCTAACCAGTTTTCTCCATCAAAGGCCGAGGAATAAACTCAGTCTGTTTGTATAGCACAGCATGAAGATAACTATACATACACTCTGGTACTTTTAGGTGCTTTTGTTTCATCCATTCCACAGCAATTGAATCATACATAAGTCAGAAAGATATGTAGCAGGTAGGATGCAATACTAGAGCTGCAACAACAAAATGTGGCATCGGCCCACAAATATATCTATTTAGAGATTTTCTTTTACCATTTTCTAAAAGGAAACATTACGTTCTGCCCTCAGGTGTCCGAAAGTTTAAACCTGGCCCAATTTCAGATTGGTCTGGAGACTGATCAACATTTTGTCATCTTGTAATGAATTTCAAAATCCATCATTATCAGGTGACAGTATTCTACTAATAAAAGGTTCTAGCTCACAAAAGAGTCAAATATGCAGATCAAACCTTTAATTGCTTCAGTAATAGTTCTTAGCTAGGTCTAAATACTTAGACATTTTCACAGGAAAACAACAGAAAATAACACACACACACTCTCAACTACATTTCACTGACATCCTCATCATTATAGTAAATATATTACATAGAAGATTACGCATTGTTGAAAAGCTACATGAAACTGTTCTTTCCTTCTTCTCAGTAACTCAAGTTTTGTAAATGGGGAGAAGAGGCAAAAAATGGCAAAAGCAATAAGCAAACCAAGGAATTTTGAGTGAAGCATGTGTCAGTGGGGTTACAACATGGATTCTTTTGATCAATTTTTTATTGAGCTTGCAGATGTTTTCCACCAAAAAAAATACCACAGACCACAAGATTACTTAGGAGATTCACAAAGTGAATTATGAGGAATTTAACAAAAATACTGCTTACTGTCTTTAAATATGGAATATCTTTTCTAAAGCAAGTCAACCCCTGTTCTGCTCTCCTTTAATGTTTTAAAACTCTCATTCTTAAGAACCTATAAACATTGTTTTGTTATCACAGATCTTTCACTTGGTGAAAAAAGGTAAAAAATCTGTTGACAGTGAAAATAGTCACATTTTAGATAATGACTATACTTGCATAAAAAGCATAAGAATATTTCTAGTTTTGAATTCAGTATAATCATTTTGCTGTGTATGTGTAATAGCAGCATGTCTAATAATAAAAAACCATTAAAATAATAAAAATATTAGTTTCTTCAATCTTCCTTGCAACTTCCCAATACTCTTTCAATGTCACATGGCTGCTTTTTAAGCTTGCTTTTCTTCCCAAAGCTAGGGGTTTTATTTTTTTTTCCACAGCACTGTATTAGAAATGCAAACATTTTACTGAAGTTTCCAAACAACCACGCCCACAACTTCCCAGTCCAAAGCCATCCAAGAAGAACCACAAGAACATGCACTTAGTTAAAAAATAGAAAAGGTGCAATTCTGAAAAACAGATTGATCATTAAGAAATAAACAGTAATTAATCCTAAGCGATTAAAATATTGTGAGCTACGACCTCAAAGTCTTTTGTATTCCTGAAATGTTCCAGTCTGAAACATATTACTTACTGGCATAAGAAGTGTATAATGGATGCAGAATCCAGGTTCAGAAGGAAAATATTCATCAGACACAAATCTTATTCTGATCTGGTTTCCTTTGGAGATTTGTCTGCTTGGCACACTACTGGAACCACACCAGCGCCCTAAAACAGTGCCGTCACTAGGCTCTTCAACTTCTACAAAGTCATACCTGAAAAGAAAAGAAAATGTTTGTTTACTGGTAATATTTCTATAAACTCCTTGCTTTAACCAATAAACTGAGTCTGCAGCTTGAAATTTAATTTTTTTTTTTTAAATGCTAAAAGTATGCTACCAAAGCCAGCTATTTTAAGCTTAGCTTCCAAGTTGCTACTGGCTTAAGTACATAATAAAATCATGCAGTGAGGTTAAAAAAATAAAAGCAGAGTTAGCATTTTGGAAAGACCCATGAGTATAGTTTTGTTTGCTCCTTTTATGGAAAGCAGTTACAACATGTGGGATTGGGCAGAAAAAAGTTGGAGGAAAAAGACTGAAATTGCCTAAATGATGCATAGTAATTTGTACTGCAGTACATACAGCAGGATACTGCAAGTTAGTAGTGAAAGTTCAGAGGCTTTTTGGTATGGAAAAACTTGTCCTCTTTTAATACCAATGGTGAATAAGCTCCTGAAAGTTAAGGTGGCTTAGGAAAACTTGGAGGCACACTTTGAGTATATGCATATCCCAATGAGACATTTTTTGAGCAAAGACCTAGACATACTGCATGCCAGGAAAAAAAAAAAAAAGATTTTTTAGGCAATATTGACAAGAGAGATAATGGGTTGGGAGCTTTGGGAGAATGAAACATAAACTTTGATTTCAATTCATTGTTTTTGAATGTGTGGTCTGGGTACCCCTGGGGACCTATGGATAACTTCAAATAGATGCATGAAAAGTAACAAATGCCAGTCAGTTGTCATCAATCAGCTTCCAATAAGCCACACAAAGGTTCTCCCTTCCACTGGAGATGTTTAGCGGGTTCCCAAGTCATAAAAACATTGAAAGCCACTTCTCTAGAAGGTGCCTCTGGTTTCAGAGCTTTAACCTGTTTCATGTCAGTTCCCCAGCTGCCCACTGACAGGATAAACACGAAGCATTCCAGCTGGGCTTCCCCTGCTGCAGCGGGAAACCCTCGGAGCCCCAGCAGCGGCCCCGGGCTCCAGGGGGCGACAGTGCTTCGGTTCAAGCAGAACCAGCACGTGGAAGTTCACAGCTGCAGCCTTCCCAGCCGTCATATTACTTTTAAACCACAAGCATAACACACCTCTGAGAAAGTTTCAAGGTTTCTGATGTTTTTATGTTCTCTTACAAGTCCAGTCACACTCTAAACACATCTCACATAACTGGTAAATCGCACTGGATCCTTTTCAAGGGTAGAAACAGTCCTACCTCTGATGATAGCAAATACTCCTATTTTAAAAACCATGCACACACACTCTACCAAATATGCCAAGCAATATTTAATGTGAAAGTTATTACCTCATAAACATTTTCTACTAAGCTTTTTCTGGATTTTTTTATTTTTTTTTTTTTTTTTCTGTAAGACAGATCTTTATAATGATTCCCAGTTCCCTAGTTAGACAGCAGGCAATAAATTCTTGTGTTGCGTGTTTGTGCAAGACTGACTTGTACATTTATTATCTCCATTAAAAGGACCAGTATTTTTTTTCCATTTAATTAAAAATGAATGCAATGAATATGCTCATTAACTGGTTTCAAAATCCATTACTGCCATGTACCATAGTTTTAAATCTTTGTTGAACTTACAATACTAATTACTTTATCACCATCTTTTTTTTCCCCCCAGAGACTAATTCCTTTAACTGATTCACCAGTGTTTTTACTTTATGATCAGGCATACAACTTATTACAAAGGCAACATGTACATTCATTGCAACAAGACTCCAGGGCTCAACACATTTACCAAGCTGATTTTGAGCACTGAATTTATTTATTTATTAAGATCAGCTTATAAAGTTTCTACAGATAATGTTTGGTGATTATTTATTTATTTATTAGTTAAGAATATATATATAGTCATCTACTTTTCTGATCATTACATTTATTGATTTAGGCTTAAGATGTTTGAGGAGGGGGGGAGTCAGGCATAATATAGATGGTAATGCTTCTACCTAACTTGCAGTATTTTCCTCTTGCACAGTTTGATCTCATGGAATCCCTAGAGTAAGAGAGCAACTCCAATTCCACAGTTGAATCCTAGATCCTTAAAATAAATGCTAATTAATGCCATTTGTTGAGAGGTAAAATAGAAGTACCTATTCTGACAAATTCAAGTAAAATTCAGCTTTCTGATGTACACAATAGATACAAATAATTCTGTTTGTCGGGGTGCTTCTTCCATATCCAATTCTTTTCTCCTTGATCTTTGTGGTACTTGTGAACAAGCTCATTTGTAATCAAAGTAATTTCTGACTTTTCTGTATGTTATCAGTGTTACTTTGACTGAAAAGTTTCTCAATCACCTTTCCCCACCCTAATACCATTCCCATCATCAGAAATCCACTTGTTTCCAAGTGATCAATCTGGACGCACTCCAATCTTTACGTACCACTCGCTAGTACTGCACCGCAGTGTGCACAGTTACTAATATCACTATCTAAGGGATTTACTGAAACCTGTTTTTAAGCCAATGAAACGTAACTTCCTCATTACAACATGGTACAGTACATGTAGCATGGTTTCTAAAGATTACTCCCCTTCTGCTATATCTCCCTGAGCACACAGAGGATTTCTGTTCTTTTATGTTCAACAAATAAGTCTGGTGCTGTAGACAAAAATTTCTGTTTTCATACGCAAATATGTGAAATATATGTATTGGCTCCTTACTGCTGTACACAGATGTAGGTGATGAAATATCTATATTGCACAGGGATCATCACCAGCAAGGGGAATTTTTAGAAATTCTGTCTAAATCAACAGAAAAAAAGTCTCTTACGTTTCCTGGGCATAATGATATTTTTAGCCATTAACTTCATTCCTGTCAATTATCTAGGCTGCATGCACTGCAAGAGCCTGCTGAAAGAATCTTCCGTGCAACTAAAATTCCTCACATTGCACATCTGGACTGAAGCCTGAACTTGCTGTGCAAACAAAACAAAGTGGCTCAGATACTTTAGCATTTACAAGATCATGCTACATAACTCTGCAGCTTCACATCACAAGGCTAAAGAGCAGCAGGGCTAATGGCATAGCCATCCAAAACTATTTCCCAGCAAGAGAAGCTTGTACTTGAAATGCAAGGAAACTAGGAAAAATAACCAAGAACTGAGAAGCTATTTTCCACCTGCAATGGAGTAAAAAAATGTTACAATGCATGTTGAGCCACACAAGGAATCCTCCTTTTCTGTGCAGTGTACAAAGGAGAAAACACAACCCTCTGAAAATGACTAAAAAAATGCCCTGGGTGCTATATCTCTATTCAATATGTTATTCAAGTATTACTAAGTAAAATTTATGACAACAAGGTAGTCCAGTCTCCTCTCCTGGGAGGAGAGATGCTTTTGCCTTCAGTCATAAGGCCCCAAAGCCTTCCATTCTACCTGTTGCAGAACATGTATTCCTCTTCCCTATGACCTCGGCGTCTGGGACCGTGTATGGAATTAACAACCCAGATACAGACAATTTATTGGAAAAGAGCAAGGAATCAACATAAGCCTTTCCAACCAGGAAATGTATTTTCCAAGGGAATAAGTTTTCCTCTCCTATATTTTTTCTGTGGTTTACACTGTCATTTGCTAAACATATTCTGACAGACTGTTTACCTTGGCTTGCAGTTTTGTGACCTCTTTGGTGGCTTCCCTCTGCCTTTGGAATTCCAGAAATATATCAATGAATGTAAAAAGCAGAAACCCATGAGGTAAAACACTTTGTCATACCCAGTGATGTTTGGACCTTTCATCTTTACACAGACATGTGGTACACAAAAATCTTGCACATCCTTTAAAACAGCTTGCGAAAGGGGAAATATATTTTTCCTTCCTCCTTCGATAAGAATCCTTTTCAATTCATTATTTTTTTTAAATAAAGAAATAGGAAGTTGGTAACAATCCCTATCACTTTTTTTTTGACAGTGTCTTGTGGGATGCTGTAATATTTATGTTCCTATTTGTTTTAAAGCACATGGAATTCCAAGGTTTTCCTGGTTCCAGCGTAGCACACCAAAATGCCTAACTCAGCTGCAGACCAAAAGAATTCAAGACCCCCTAGCAGTTCAGACAAACTGTTACTGAACAGAACTTAGATTCTGACAGCTTCAATTTTAGAAACATTGGAAATGACTAAAAATCATCATGAAAACATAACCTTGATCTTTTTCTGAGGAAGATTTTAACAGCATCATTCTAAAGGAAAATTTCCTCTTGCTTTTCCACTCCCCTCTAAAACAGTTTTTGGGTTTGCTACCAAAATACTTAAATTTCCTGTGGAAGAAAAATTTTGGTTTCCATGATTTGACTTAACTATGTATTTGTATAGACAAAACTGTAAGGGCATTCGGTGATGCCTTACATAGTCTTCACCTCTTAGATCACATCTGTAGGTAAACATATTGCTCTTTGTGGAATAAAAACAATATTTATATAGAGAGGAAAGTAAGGTCAAACATTCAGTTTGAAGAAATTTTTTCCAAAGCCTGTCAACCTTACTTACAATGGATTCTGGAGGCCTCCTCCGGTCAACCCCGCTCTCCAGTAACACTCAAATCCATGGTATCAATGGCAGACCCGACCTGTTTACCCAGCCTTGCTATTCCCCACAGGTCAACATGCCATACAGTCTCTAGCAAAAATGTATGCTGACACAAAAGGAATGCAAAGCTAATGACAAAAAGCAGAGTGAAAACAGGAGGACCCTAAGCAGGAAGAAGGCAGAAGATGGCAGAGTGGCATGCTGGATTAGAGAAATAAGTGGACTTCAGGCAAAGTATAAGGCTACAGATGTAGCAATACAGTTGTAAAAGAGGAGTATGTACTGCACTGTTTATTCAATAGGTGGAGAACATTCTTTTCTACTGCCAATACAGCCCCTCTCACTGAGAATAAAATGTTTTCCTCAAAGAACAAATCACAGAGACAAAAGACATCATACGAGATGAAAATCAAAATTACAGACAAAAAAAATAAATGACTGAAAATAAAAAAACAAAATTGCAAGTACTTGTGCACTACTTCTCAGTTTATGTAAGACGAAATCTTACTTTTGGTATTATTTTTTTTCTCTGCAATATGGCCAGGCAGTACAACCACCTATTACCCAAGTTTGCCATCTTTAGATGTTTTTAACTGATTCCTTTGCCTTTCAAATTAATTAATTCACATCATACTGTTTTGTACTTGTTGCCAGAGAATATCTGTATGAACCTCAGAATGGGAAAGATTGGCCCATTCAGTCCAGTCTTCCACTCAGTCCAGTAGATACAAGGTTCCTGAAATCACAAACCACTATCACTGCACATCAGCAAAAGTCAGCAATTAATAACTCCACTTGTCAGCCACGTGGCAGAGAAAAAACTCCCCAATGATACAGGCAACAAATTTTCTGGAGGAACAGATGAGATGGGGCACTTTAGCTGAAATGGTGACCCTGAGGGAGCAACAGCAAGATAAAAGTTCAGTAAAAATTATTCCGCTCAATGTTATCAGAAATATTTGACTGAGGCTACTTTGAATGATACTGAAGTATTACATTATATAAAAATTAAAATATTTTAAATATTCCCTCTGCATTTTCTCTTTCTAATAGGAATGTCTGAAAAAAGTTACACAGAGTCATTTGAGTCCAGTTCCTTGTGTTCACAGCACAAGCAATTCAACCCTAGCGTTCATCTGCTTTAGGAGGATTTGGAAGTGCCTTTCACTCCATGAGGAAACTTTGGATATCCCAGATTATGCAACAACCAAGAAAAGAGTTATATTCTACATTTTCTGTAAAACCAGAGAATATGGAGCAACAATGACTTGACATGAAATACATTTCATTAGCAGTACCTTTATCTGCTAATCACACTGTGCTAATAGTGACTGGAAAGAAACAACATGCTCAAATATGATCCATATAAACAACCGATGTGGTCAGTTTTCTGTAGTCAGAAAATGTTTAATTATATACAAACATCACTTCTAGCCAATACAGAAAACCAGCATAAAAACGCCAAGTATCCTGCCATGTCTACATTTTCTGTGAAATAAAGATATTCAAGGTATAAATAGAGAACATTTCTAAATGCCATTCACCAAAGATGGATCATGATTTCTGCACGAGCCTACTGTGAATACATCTATTTTAGAGCATGCAGTACTGTATGTTAGGAACTGCCTTATGGAAACACAGATCCATTCATAAATGTTAGATGGTTGCTATGGTTCTCCCTGTTTAATCTTTCCTCATACTGACTAGTAACAGCCTGAGGCTTCTAACACAACCACATCACTCTCTGTATTTCTATCTTGTTATTTAGGATACATAAAAAAAATCTTTATATTTCAATTTTCTTTCCCTTCATTCACTGTAAGCCACTTTGATCACAAATACACCTTTACAACACTGCAGGTAAAAGTGAAAAACAAAAGAGGTCAAACACCGAAATTCTATGCTTCAAATATCTGAACACTTCTCCTGAAGAGAAAAGGATGCACTAGTTTTTTTATTTGGACAAATTAACCATTGCTTTACCACTCTCCAGTCTACTAGAAAACATATTTCCATTTTCTGTGGATACACTGAAAAGTTGAGGCACCATGTGAATCTGAGACATATGTGTTTTGCATAGTAGCTTTTGTCACTTGGTGAACCAGAGTCAAAGCACTGCATGGAAAAATGAGAGGTGCATTTCTTTGGGTTACTTCACTCTCCTGCATCAATAGTTCACCCTAATACCCCTTGATTAGGTTAGTATTGCTGAAAATATATCCTTTTCCTGGTGGATAGTTAATTGGAACACAAACACCTCTAAGAAGTAAATCATCATGGTTGGAATCTAGCAGCACCGTTAGGCACTTAAGTACCTTTGTGAATATAAATATCCCATAGTCTCTGAACGCAATTTCTGCCTTGTAGGGAGGAAGGGGCATTAACTTTTCCACAAGAAATTGTAAACTAGACACATTAGTAAATGTACTTCAGGCTCCAAAAGAAAACAATTCGTTATTCAGACAGCAACCCTATAATTATTTAAACTTGTGTTAAACTATTGATACAAATAAAGCATGTAAATAATCATTTTGATGGCCTGTGCTACAGACTAATTTATACTGGTATAACTTCTGCTGATATTTTAAGAACTCAAATAAGAATCTTATAGAAAGAGCTGCTATAATCCTGAAGATTAAAAGCAGAAGTAAGAAGGAAAGATGATTTTCCAAACACCTCCTTTTAAAAGAACAATTGCCAAATTTCTTAGAAGCTACTTATATTTATATCTTAGTTGTATCACAGAATGGCAAGTATTCCAAATTCCAGTCAGGATAAGAAACTTGTTTAACTCTCTTTAAATAAAGATTAAATTTGGTCTAAAAATGGCACTTGATGAGTAGAGAAGAGGTATTGAAAATATACATGAAAGCTATATATCAAAAACAAAGATGAATTTGTGAAAGAGAGATAGAGCTTGGAAAAATATACTAAGACACGTGAATCAGTTTGCACACGATGCCCCAGTCCATTTAGCTACCTTGGCCTTCATCTTCAAATGCAGAGGAAGAAGTTTGATGGGGAGTAAGTCTCCATGAGTTTCCATCGCTCAGGGTTACTATGCTACTCTTTCCTATTTGACTACAGATTCTCCTGTAGCCACATAAAGTACAGTGAGTAAAAAAAAGATTTTCCACAAAACTAAGAAGTGACTTGGAAAGCTTTTATTTCAAGGACTAAAAAATGGATAACATCAACATGAAACCTTTTCTTATACCGTTTCACCTCCAATCTACCTGCTTTCTGCTACTGACTGCACATGCAGATCACAGATTTCTTTAGTATCCTGCACATTATCAATTGAAATAATAAAGCATGTAAAAAAAAAGGTAATAAGACAGGGTATTCTTATTTTACTGCACACTAGTACTCCTATTCTTCATCTCTACTGTCCCTGCAAAGGAGTACCCATACAGTTTATTACTACTTACTCTGTACAACAACCACAGAAATGGCCATCAGAATTGAGGGTTCTGCTGCACTGGACACTACAGTCTCGAAAGCACATTTCCCTTCATAAAGAAGCAGCCAGTTCTCTCAGTCTGCATATCAGCTCAGTGAGTAACCTGCATCATATTAGTACGTCTTGTACACAGTCCTACACTCCAGATTTTTGAGAATGAAATACCTTACCAACTTTTCCTCCACACTTCACTGTAATGTCCAGCACATTTTATCTTAGGAATTACAACAATCACAATAAATCACATGTTCCTATTGTACAGGTCAATATTTTGTACAAAACCAAAACCATTAGTGGAGCTCAGAGTCCACTTCAACAGCCGAGGTTGTAAAGCATATTGTCTAACCCACTAACAAAATTTCTACCTCTACTCACATCATTCGTAGTGGTCAATGCATTTGTTCCAGTTGCTATGAATCCATAATCATGTTTTTACTATTGTTTTCAAGCAACATTTTAATATTTATCCTAGTACCTCAAATGGTAGTTTCTTCTTTATGCACATTCCTTATGTCCTGGAATGTAGTGATGGCTTCAGTCAGCTACTGTGAAAGCTACTGGCTAAGCAATTTGCTAGTGATATTCAAAAGCAGATTTTGGGGAAAAAAAAAAAAAGGCAACAAAAAAAAAAACAAAAACCAAAACCAAAAAAAAAAAACAGAACACCAACACAATAACAACAAAAAAATTCCCAGGGTGCACCACCTTCAGCATGTGAATATTTTCCCAGGGCAGTGCAGGCAGCACCCCTTCCCCTCAAGAACCCCCTGATGATACAGCAGCATTACAAATCTAATGAACTTTCCCCTCTTCCTTTTCCCTCCCTCCTGCCCATCTCAATGGAAGTTGGGGGTCTATCTATTTTTATTTAAATGAAAACACCTTTATTTCTTTAGTTCAGTGACAGAATAACATATGGACTCCTGACTGCTACACTAGCACACAGGATTTACCAATCCATGACAGACCATTTGTCATGAAGGCCAATATCCTGCTTCAGGACAGGCTAGTAATTGCTACTTGAACAGAAAGTGAAAAATCCCCATAATATAACCCAGCAGTCACACAACACCGCATGAGGCAGAAAAAACATGTTCCTAAACCTAGCAGGAGATCGGTTTTCACCCAAAGAGTATAAGAAGCTTCCTCTCACTTCAGTTTATCTAGTTATAAGTTAATGGTCATAAAAATCATGCAAACCTATTTTTAATTCAGCCACAGCATATGAAGCAAAGGCTAGTCTGAAGCAGTACTTCCTAATAATTGCTACTAGTTTACTGGTCTCCCTCTTCTCAAGTTACTGTCACAAAATATCCATTTATTTTACCTTAAAAACCCACTAGGACACTCCCACATGACCATCTAAACTTTTATATAATAAGTAATCTTCCCTGTTGCAGTTTCTTATGCAGATGCATCTTCTCAGGTACCCAGATGATCAAATGGGGACAGATTAATATAAATTGCATTACATTTTGCTTCTACTTTATCCTAAGGGAGCAGCATCAAGTGCAAGACAAGACTGTTACTGATTTGTCTGACTGACAGTATTTGCTGGCAATGCTGTCCAACTACAATTTCACATGAGCAACATCCTTAGTTAAAATGTTCATGATACACATAAAAAAGCAACCAGAATATCTAGTGAGAGGAAGAGAAGAAAGGAAGAGAAAAGCTGCACAAAAGGTGAAGAAGCACAACTGTCCATATAGGAATAGAACAGTTGGTATGTCTGCTATTCCTCCCAATTAAACAGGAAAAAGCTACTTATAAACCTGACAGTGAGCCTATGGACTTAACTGTACTTAGACTTTCAGTAACCAGAAAACATCAGAGAGGGACTGCATGCTATGTATAAACTGGAATATTTAGGCACTACATTGGGTAACTTTAGATTACGCTGCTGGTCCTGCCTTTGCAGCTTATATTTCTCTTGATACCAGGACTTAAGAGAGCCACACCAGAAACTGCGGGTGGCTACAGGGTCTGTCTGCATCCCTGAGCTCAGGTGGTGATGGCTCACAGAGCAGTCTTCTGCCCCTTTATAGCAGATATTTAACTCGAATATCTTTTAATAAGTGGTACAGCAGGAGAACTCCATCAATAACAACTGTTCCCAGAGTACCCTACACACAGAAGCAAGGCCCAGCAGTGCACAACCATTTAAAAAAAAAAAAAAAACCAAAAAAAACCAAAACAAAACCAAAAAATATCAATCTACACCATTAAAAACACAGCCAACTACAGGAACATGAAAATTTTAGAAGCAATAAATTAGGATTAGGGTCGTTCACGAAAATATTTTGATACTGTGGACATATTTTACTTTATTCAAATGGTGTTCTTGAGATTGAGAGGGCCAGGAAGGAATTTTAAGGAGCCTAAAATGCTTTTTAAGTCAATGAGTGCAGTCTCTGGTGTTAAAAAGGAGTAAGGGATTATGTCAACTGCCCACTCATCAGCAATCACTCTCCTAACACTCATCTGGGCTGTGAAAATAGATTTTAAATTACTTGTGAAATAATATCCATTATAGTGTTCTCCAGCAACAGTATAGTAAAACTGAGTGCTGGATTTACTGTAAAGAAGGGAAAATTGGTTGGGAAGAATGCAGTGATATCCCCTAAATTTGTACAGCATGTCCTTCTAATTACATCATGTAGGCTATGTTGTCCTCCTGTTCTGTTCAGAGAAGCTTCTCTTTCTCTTTACCTTCCATATGTTGCACTCTGATTTGTTCAGAGAGTACAATTTTGCAGCTATAAACCTTTTCTGCAGAACTGTTTACTCTTTTTGAAGCTTAATAAATGTGCAGAGTAGTCGCTACTATAACCACACAGTACTTCAACTTTCTAATTTTTTATCTTCTTTTACTGCTTGGGATATCCGATTTGTCATATTTACAAAACCTATGAAAATGGTATTAAGCAACTTTTAATAAGTAGAGAACCCAAAGGAATGTCTGTACTTCTGGATTCAGTAGACAACTCTGCTACAATGGGAGCTATGGAAAGGAGGTAAACCAGTAGGATGGGAACAGCTGAAAGATCAGTTACCATTTGAATAATTTGGTAATCAAAGGGTCAATTTTCTTCTAGAATCATGAAAAAAATCCCAAAGAAAGTGTTTTCTTAAAAAAAATATATATATTTTTCAAAAAGAAAATACAAAAAACCTGCAATTTTGTCCAATGAAATCAGAATAGAAAAACAGATCCAGGTGCTTGTTTTGATGTGAAAAATACACTCTTTTTTTCCTTTTTCAAAACATAAGAAAGCAGGGTGCATGAGTCTGTTGGACTCTTCTGCATTCATTACGTTGAAATAATATTGTTACAATTGAACTTACATGAAAAAACTTTTGTAGTATTTATCTCTTTTCATGTAAAAAAAAAAGTCTAGATAAAAAAAAAGACTCTGGTTCTAAATGAAGCGAACTTCTTAAAAGCTTTGATTCCCACCTCCCATTCTGATCCTCCCTTTAAATCCACTCAGTATTTAAACCTCTCTTGAACTGGTATCACTATTCTGTTGTCTTGCAAATTGATTGAC
The DNA here is from genome assembly GCF_000691845.1 of Merops nubicus. Lineage (NCBI taxonomy): Eukaryota > Metazoa > Chordata > Aves > Coraciiformes > Meropidae > Merops > Merops nubicus. Next base: position 60,417 of record NW_008590052.1, read on the forward strand.
CAACTACAAATAAAAAAAATCTACCCCACAAACACCAGAAGAAATTACTCCACCAGCTTCCTTCACACGAATTTTATAGCATTTTCTACACACTGCTCCTAAAATTCCACCTTCCTGAACTGGTAAAACATCTGTGATGCTACCAAGAACTTGAGCTTACATTAGCTGTTTCATAATAATTCTTTCCTATCAGTATTTCAATTAAGCTAAGGTACTTGAATGCTAGAACTCATCCTAGTCATTTAAATTATATGACCCTCTTTCAGATTTGGAATAAAAATGATTAACAAATAATTTATGTGTTAGGAAAAAAAAAATGTAAAAGGAAATTGTGTATTGAGGAATAAGAGTTCATATGCTTTTTATAATTCCTTGTATTAATGGAATCAATCCTATCCAAATGGATTGGACTCACAAAATGGAGCTGTAATAAGTTTTAACTTTAGTATGACTTCATTTTTGCTGAAGAAGCTATAGCCAATAATGAAAGAGACATTTAAGTATAACTGATACATAGCAGTATACATACCCCAGCCCACCTATATGTATAGCATCTCAAAAAAACCCACAGGTGGCTAAAATTGAACACACTGAAGTTCTAAGGCAGCAGCTTTATGAAAAGAGGTTTAAGGATTGGTCTTCATTATAATATTCATCTGTTCTCTGAGTCTACAGGCTTTGGTGCTGGTTATTTTTACTATTTAAAGCCCTAGAAATTTTGAGAGACTCCTCACTGTTTTCTTAATTTTTCAAATAGATCTAGCAGCAGCAACCCCCTTCTCTTCAGAATGTGGGGGGGCGAGTAGAAGAAGTACAAATTCCAGCAGCACTGCTCCTCAGCGACATAACAACATGAGTCCCTATGAACCCTGTTTGCACCAGAGCCTCTAAACAGAGTTCAGTTAAAGGTCTTTCTCCAGTTATTCAAAGCCAACTTGAACTCTGTACTTACCTAAGGGATAACTTCACCCTCTGTAATCACAGTGCACAAGAAGCATTTAAGACTGTCTTATAGTAAGGACAGCCCATCAGCTGTCCAGAAAATCATTTTCTTAGGAACAAGACCTTGATAAGGAACTCGCTGCCCTCAAAAGCCCCAGAATTAATACTTTATTTGAAGAGCTGTATTTTTTTTCCTCAGTCTGTGCTTGATGTTAGTATGTTCTTCATACATACATCAATATTACCTCTATAACACACTCAAAAGTAAAACAAATTTTTTTTTTCCCTAGTGGGCAGGGTGTGGGGTGGAATTTCACCTTTTTAGAGGAAAAAGATGCTGACATTCTTTCACACATGCGATCTGTTGATGCTGTAAGGTGCTTCCATGACAAGGAGCCAAAGAGAAGCAAAATATCTGTCCTGTTTTTTACTGAGGCACTTAGGAGCTGCAGTTATGCATCCAGATTTTAATCCACATGCTAAATGTACAGATTTGTAGTAATTACAAGAAAGAAAACTCCATGTGATGTAAATTACTCTATGCCTTTTATTACACAGAAAGGTCTCTTCAGAAAATTATATAGCAAAATGTTTAGCTTTTTTATTGTGTTTACAATAATTTATCACTGCATAATATGTTTAACACAATTTACATTAAAAAAAAAAGAGACAGCTAAGCAAATATTTTCCTTCTTCATAGTCACTGAAACAAGCATATTGAGAGAAAACGTACAGGCACCGTCTTTGTTTCAGTTTTGTCATAGTAAGCCAAATAGGCTAATTTTTTAACCCTTGTCAACAATTTCCTAATAATAGAACCACTGAATCCAGCTGGATTATGGTTTCTACCACAGGACCTTGATGTTCCCTGAATGGAACAGAATAGCTTGGGCACAGTTCAGTCACAACAGATGTAAAGTGAAGGCTAGTAGCTTACTGAAATAGAGAAAAAGGAGTTAGGGAATTTACTGCATGTGGTTCTGTATGATAAAGCATCATCCAAAGAACCCTCGGAAGAAGAATATTGCTGGTATTAAGAGTTTAATGTTTAATATGATGTGAAGAGTACAAAAAAAAAAGTTACAGTACTAGTCACATGGATTTTACCCCATGTTAGCACTGACAGCTGCATTCAGCTTAGCTAATTCAAGCTGAAGTCCTACATATTGCACATATTAACTAGGTCAAACTTCAGGAATTCTTTCAAAACATTATAGGTAAATGCATCACCTACACAACTACATGAACAGATTCACATATGCAGCTGCTAAAAGCCTTGCTTCTCTCCCCCCAAAAAAGCATCACAAAACAGACTATAGTTCATATTTTAAATTATTTGAGGATTTAAGATAGTAAAAATGAGTATAGCTATCCTGATATGAAGATGATGGTCAAATGGCATCTATTATTCAACTGTCAGTGGGTTCCCCAATCTTTTTCTCATGTATTTCATCTTTATCATCTTATCTACAGTAATTGCACTTTGGGTTTGTGGTACATTTCTATGTTTTATTATATATAATAAAAGTCAGACTGTAATCATCTGATGACTAGAAAGAACAGATGCAACCACCAGTAAGATGAACAACTAGAGCCATTCTGTGCACAGGGAGAGAGTTGGACACATGCTACTACCATGAGATTTTTTTTTTTTTCCCTATTGCAGCCTTATGCTGTAATGCTCCAACATACAACCTACTCACAACATCAAAGTGCCTTTTAAAGGCAACTGTAGCATCCATGTTCTTCTTGGAAGAAAGCTAAATCTGTGTCTTCCTGTCACAGGGCAGTTTATCACAAAGCTTATCACTGCATGTTCGCAAAGACAGAAAGCAACAAATTTAGACAACAAGCAACAATTCAGTAAAAATCAGTCCCTCCTGGTCAAGAAGAATTATGGCATCTCCCTGATAAGAGCTGTCAAGCAAAGAAGCCTAATGGCTTCATGATTAAAACAGTGTTGAGGGGCTTGCATCATGAAAATAACGACCTTTCAGCAGAAGAAAAGCTGCTTCTTCTCTTCATCATAAAGGGTGGGCATAAAGATTGTAAAGCTCCTACATCTGTTACCTAGAAAAGCCCTTGTGTAAGCAAAATATATCACCAGTTCTATCATTTGAACATTAGTGCATAGAAACAGCTAGGAGATTGCATCCTTTTATGGATTTGGTTTGATTTGCTTGTTTGTTATTTTTTGGTTTGTAACACCTTTTTTGTTTTTTCTGCAAGTCACAACTGAAATCAAAGTGTAAAAAAACCTAAAATTACTGTAATAGTGCAGAGATTTATATATCCATATTATCAACCAAATAATCTAAAATTCTTCTCAGATACTAGCACAGATTTAGTTTCCACATAAATTGGAGTTAGTGTTCACTTCTAGAAAGGACACAGTGGGATTCTTTACATTTTCCCTATAGAATGGATGCAGTGTAGATGAAGTAGAAATATTCCTAAAAAAATCATTAGCTGTATTTTAAGCAATGCAAAGATGATTTGCATAGATTTCAAATATATCACAACTATAAAACCAGTACAAAAGTCACCTGGAGAAATATAGTCAAAACATCAGTTTATTCTAAAAAAAACTATCATTTAAGCTTTGTTTCCAAAACATACAGAACACAGCAATCGTGCTTAAGACCCAAGTAGCACAAAAATCAGGATTATGAATGCTAACGTTGTTCTGGGTGAGGCTGGGTCAGCACAGCTGTTCATAAACATAGAATTTGCTGTAAAAAAGTATTGTAAGTTGAATTGCAAGTGAACTCACAGCACAAAAAAATGCTATGCAGGATCATCCTGACCCTGATTAAGTGAATTTAAAGTGGAGACTAGACTGGTACCTTCAATCTATCTGTACACTGCAATATTGGTTCTAGATGAAAAGACTTCACAGAATAGCTTGAAATGTCAGAACGGACTCTAGAGAAATCCAAGTGTTAAGGTCAGATCAGCCAGACACAGCAAAAACTTGCCATAGCTTGGGAACATATCTAGGGCATTTTTATTCACTGCTGCTGTTGTTTTCCTATTAAAAAATTATGTTAAGCAAAGAAGTCTTGTACAGCTGGACATGGTTTTATTTTCTTTGCCAAAGTATGAGCAATATTTCAATTGAGATTTAAAAGCTGGTAACGGTTGGACCAGATGATCCTCGAGGTCTCTTCCAGCCTGGTACTCTATGATTGTCTTAAACTCATCTACACTCCAGCATGTTCTCTCTCATTGGCCCAGTGAGCTGATAGGCATTACACAACAAGGTATTAGAGCCTACAGTGATGACAGGAGAAAGCTCTGGCATTGCACAGAACCTGCAGCTTCAGAAGCAGGTAGAGGAACTGAAAACTGTGACAATAGCTACTGCAGGTAACTCATGAGTTCCTCTCATGTCCACTAGGTAAGGGAGAGATGTTCTGGTACAAACTGTACACTGTTGCACAGAAAGTCTAACACTACTGGGTTGCAGTTTTTACCTAATTTCAGTTATATTTAAGAACTCAAGGATCAGGTTACTAAGGTATAGAGTCATAATAGGTTAAATTTCATGTCATATTTTATTCTGTCCTTTGTCACATAAGCTTGCTTTTGGAGAAACTGTTGAGTACTTTACAGCAACAATACCATTTTGTGTGTATCAAGATGGCAGAAACACAATGGATTAATACTTGATGCAGACAATAGGGATGAAGTCAATAAAACCCCTTAGCTTTTCTACAGAAGGTAGTGGAAAAGATTAAATCATTAGGAACTATATGAGATAAGAAACACAAAACTTTACTTATAAAAGAGATACTACTCTGATAACTGTTAAGTTACTTGGCATGTGCAGAATTGTTTTACATAGTTACACTCTCTTTTATTTCCTTAACTTAGCAATTATTTACACTCCCTTCACATCAAACAAGGCACACTTTTCTCTTCCTTTACTGAGTGCATTACTGAATTTCAATTTCTTAGGAACTCTAGCTAGGTTTTTTTTCTTTTGTCTGAAAACAACAATATAACTTTTTTTCAGATGGTCATATCTCCTGAGCCAAAAAACCCAGTGTGTCCTCAGAAGTGCACATATCAGGAATCACATTTGTGCAACGTCCTGGTATCCCTGCACAAACACAAGCACGATAAGATTACAACCAAATGAAGATTATGAGTGACTTATTACTGTTTCTTCATTTGACCAGTACTTCTGTATTCAACACATTGTTTACTTAAAATAAATGTACTCCCATCTAAATACCATTCTAGTTATAATATTAAAAATGTTTTAACTTATCTTAGTTTTTTCTTTGCAAGTGGATGAATGAGTCACCCTACCTGGATTTTCTTTCACTTGCCACTTCACTCTGCCGTATGCAAAGAAAAGAAAGAGTAACCTGAGTTTTCATTTAAAGAAAAGAATTATTGTGCAAAGGGAGAGCACTCATCTGAGCAAACATGTTTATAGTACTTAGTATTTTAATTATATTTGACATGGCCTTGACAACTACTCCCTTCAGAATTATGAAAGATATCTGCCCATCTGTTATGAGCCTCAGCTCCCAAATGAAGGATAAGTGCAAAAGTAACCTCTAAGAAATTCAAATTTGTTATCAAAAGTTGGCACAAGATATAAAAGCAACCAAATATCAGTTAATTAGAGAAACTGAAAGAGTAAAATCAAATGTGTATACATGCCACCCAAAAATAAAACCCCAAACAGAAAAACACCACAAAAAAACTACTTTGAGAGAAAAATCTTGTGTGAAGTACCTCTCCAGGAAAGCATCACAGGAGAATATGCCATTCAAATGACATATTTTATATGTTTCTTAACTTATGGAAAAGATTTCAGACAATGTACAATTATTCACACATTGGATTTTTTTGTTTGTTGGGTTTTTTTGTTTGTTTGTTTGTTTTTACGGTGTATAGCTGTGATGGCAGACAGATAGAGGCTCCGAGAGTTGAGGGTCTCTCCCCCTTCACCCACCTACAGGAAGCATATATAATGTCAGCCTCTACCACCTCACAAAATATCCAAAACTTGTTCAATCTGACAGCTTGGTTCAGAACTACATCCATGATAATGGCTGTTATATCATGGTTGTTTCTCTCCTGAGCTACAAAGCCTTCAGCTGCAAATTATAGGAAGGAAATACAGATTCCACAGGTCCTACAGAAACCTGGGCCAGTGACTGAGCAGGCAGAATACTTACTAAAATGAGGGAAAAAACCAATAGCACTGAAGAATGTAAACTAATGCAGCACCATCAGTGCTGTTTTTCATAGTAAACTCAGAACTTGACCATTAAAGGATATTATTCCACTTCAGGTAACTTGCTTACCCAAATTTTCTTTGTAAATATTAGACATTCATTCCTCTAACATTCTGTCAAGAATATATTTTCCCAAATGTGAAAACTTTTATTCAAACGAGAGATTAAATAATTCACCTTTTTGCATCATAATATACATCTGTGGCCCTGATACTGAATGCAGGAGACAAAATGTGGAGACGTCAAAGCTTTCAAACGTGAAATCCTCTAGCATTGCAAAAGAAAACCATAAGCTAATGTATTAAGAGATGCATTTTATAAATGTGTTGACATGGAAGTGTCACATTTTTGCAAAACTCAAACACTTTTGTCCCATCCCCCACAGCCCCCTTTTGGTTTTTCTAAGTGACAAAAATAACTTACTTGCAAATGTCGTCTTCTGGGTCCTCAAGCCCAAATCTTTCATCAAAAGTAAGCTGTATCCATACATTTTCATCTACTGCTACTAATCTCCACACTAGTACAGTATTGCGTGGGTATGTGTGTGGAAACTTGGGGCTGTGAATACTTCCATTAGTAGTCACAGTAATTATCTTCTCATGCTGAGGATCCTGCACACCTATAGTAAAGACAAAAAAAAGATGCGTCAATACTCATTTCTCCTCCTTTTCCTAAAGTATTTGTATATTATGCACAGATAAATACACTTTTGTTTTGTTTGCAAGGAATTTCTGACTGGAAAAAATCCATATAGTAACAACAACCCAAAAGTGGTATTACTTTGATGGCAAAAAGTTATTCAAACCCAAGCCCCAACTGCTGCTCACAAAGCAGAACAGAAGGTCAAGTGGAGATAAGAGAAATGTCATCACAAACACCTGAATGCATGTCTGGGCTCCTCACAAAAGCCCAGCAACCCAAGCGACTACACCATGCAGCCTGCTGACGATTTCAGCTCTTAATTATTAGAGATTGCACACAAATCATGTGAGGGTACAGGGAGACATCTACCACAAAAAAGGTTGTTCATAGAGACCTTCCTATGTATCTTGAGTCCACTGATAAGAATTTTGATGGCTGCCTCCTTCCAGAGAGCTGTATCAGAACAAAGTTGTCCCAGTACCAGAATGAAACCAGGACATGCTTGGGAAAGTCACTAAGTGTAAGAAATCAAGCATTTACTGACGAGACTCAATCGAAGGCTTTCCTCAAAATTCTTTCACAGTACTGTTAGACTAAACACATGTAAATTAAATGAATGTTTTTCAATGCAGCAGAAAATGAATTCAAAATAAATAAGACAACTACATTTGACTTTTGAAAGCCATAGAAACACTAACTACTGAAAAGGCTTCTTCAGGTTATGAATTCACAACTGCGAGGAGTTCCCAAAAGGAAAGGACTCCTTTGGTGAGCAGTAGCTGTGCCTTTGAGAGCCCCAAAAGCTCTCTTCACAGCAACTCAGGAAACCTCATTCTCAAGTGCCCAGTCTTCACAGGAATTCACATTCAGCAGCTGGAATCGGTTCATATTGGGTATTCAACTGCAAAAACCAGGCACTGACCTAATCTAGATACTTTTTAACATTGTGATATACAATGATAAGATCTCTAAACTAAAAAAAAAATTAATTCCATAGGCACAACAAATGGAAAAATCCCTCTTTATGCTGTAGCACATGGCTTTTACTATCTTTAGCTTTTTCGAAAAACCTGTATACAGTCAGGTTTGACATTTCAATCAGTAAACACAGGAATTGTGTGAGTTACATAGTCATAAAATAAGCTTGTAGTTTTGTACTGGGGAGTTATTAATATTATTTTGTTTTCTGCTATCCATTGCCTTTTTCAATTAAATACTTCATCTTATTTTTCTGGTTGTTTTATAACCAGCACTACAATGAACATTCATTTGAAGCTATGCAAGGCATACATACTTCAGTCTACAATGAAAATATTCGCTGCAATTGTACCTTATTGTAACTACACGTAAAGGCTGACAGCTAAATGAATGGAGTGCAAGAAAAAATGGCCAGAGAAACAGCATTGCTATTTTAAAAGTATTAATCTATACTTAAATATAATTTCTGTCTGACAGACTTAGGCCTTCTATTCTGATGGGTTTGTGCCTTCTACTTGTGGCATGAAAATGGTAAATTTTCTTTAAAGTGGAATTGCTGCTTATATAAAACTGATGGAACATGGTCTTGCCAGTATCCACACACAGCTGCAGAGGACTGACTGTCCTGTGTACAAATAAGAGAGGACAGCATGCAGTAATAAGAAAAAAAGTACCAAAAAAGGCACAAAAAAACCCCAGATTCCTAATTTAGACACTTCACTGGGTTTTTGTTAGCTGAGTCATAAGCATTTTTCTATAAAGTATAGTATGTCAGCTGAGAGCTGCATGCTAAACACAGGAGCCAACAATAATAAAAATTACTTTCCCAGAGATTAGTACACCAGAGTACTATTTCCAAAGTATGCAAAGGACCACCATTTCAGACAAACATGTCAAAGTGTGGTGTCGATGACACTATACTCAGTGGTTTGTTTTGTCTTTAAAAGCACACACAGGATTACAAACCATGTTCTATTTCACAACATATTAAGAAAGTGTTTTCTTTTGTATCATCAGGACAATAACAACAGTGCTGCAAGTAAGGACTGTAAATAGTCCAGGCATATCAAATGGGAAGTCAATAAAAAGGGGCAAACGAAAGAAAAGAACTGTGGCAATTTAGTGAACCAAAGCTGCAGCATCTCCAGTACCTTCATCTCCTCTGTTTGTCTATCTACTTTAGCGCACGACAGCGTTCCACGAACATATCAAATTCCCCCACACATCACTCACTCCATTTCAAATATTTGCTGTCGCAGAGTGGAATTTCTTCTCTTACAAAAGAATTATTTTGTATGACTAGAAAGGCAAGTAATTGCTGTCACTGGAGAATGAAGCTTGTTATTTGTCTTCAGATAAGCTGCAATATCTTTTTATCTGTTCTACATAAATTGTACTATTATAGCCCCAAAAGCTAGCTTTTTTCCTACCGAGTTCATGAATTTTCTGAAAATTTCTTTCAAGCAAACTGTGTGAAGAGCACAGCAACTAGAATGTGGCTAAAATGAGACTATAAAGTCTGTTATTTGTAGAAAGAAATTCCTGGCTTAATTTTAGGGATAAATCCATTCAAATTACACTTAAAAGGGAGTAAAAAGTTCAGTCAGATTTACAGCAGTCAGCTGTTTAACTCCAAAACTATATAGATTGTTGCTGTGATCTGTCTGCCCTCCTCTGCACCCTCCCACTGCTCCCCCCCCAAAAAAAAATAAAAATAAAATAAATATTACTATTGTACAGACAGCATTGAACAACCCTGAAGAATCAGTTTAGGCAAGGACTGAGCCAGGCAAGGTATCATCCTAGCCACAGGGCTACAATACCATGCAAGGAAAACGGGGACAGACAAGGACCAGAACAGCGTATTTGCATCTTCAGTAAAGAGCTTCATCAAAAGATAGGCAATGGAGAACACCTGCGGGAGAAAGTCCTGGAAACGAGGCACTAGATGGGGAAAATCCTTAAGCTGACCCAGGAATATGACACAGTTGCACTTACTAGGAAAGGACAGCACACACTTAGCATAGCCTGAAGTTGAAGAATGAGTCACTGCAGTCGTCTTTGATGTGGTACAAGATGCTATCACCAGATTTATATATCTATCAATGTAGAAAGTCTGCCCCTGAAAATTACAAGATTCCAGGCATTCTGAAAGGCCGGTAGTGCCTAACCCTTCCGCCGAGGTGGTAATGCAGATGAAAAACCACGGTATCACCAAACAGATCAGCAGATGCCACTGGAAACTGAAATTAAACCCACCGACTAGACAAGCTCATTCCTGTCTACTTCAAAGTAGGTCTCTTCCCCCATGGGCACAGCACATTTTAAGAAGATCAGCACTGACACTTTTTAAATATAGCAAATACCTCTTTCTTAGTACATTGTAATCACTACATTTTAGAGAGGATGTCTGGTAAAACTCAGACAAATCAGAGTTCAGTAGATAGACAAGGAGCTACAGAAGAGAGGAGCACCACAGGTGGAGTAATGACCTCAGCACTTAAAAGGCTGATTCACTTCAGAGGTCACAGTACTGGTAAAATTTTTTTTTTTTTTTAAACACTTTTTGCTAAACCTACACTAATTTCACAACAGGACAAGATGAGAGTATTGCTAATCATGAACTGTTAATATATTATCTGGTTAATTTCATTCAATAGCCCCTAATTATGAAAATCAACTTTTAGGCCTTCAAAAACATTAGCTAATGTGTGGGTAATGTGCTTTTAACAACAAAAACAAAAAAACAAACCACCCAAAAGAAATTAAAACATTAGAAAAGTTTCAGCTCTAAATACTTACCGATTAATATTATTATATATCAGAAAAACCTCTAATGTCACAGTATGTGAGAGTCATCTGCTTTAAAACTCAGAAACAAAAGATGCCAGTTGGTTATTATCACAGAACTTCAGAGGGAAGCATTTTTTTTTAATTGAAGTAATTGAAAGGATTTCCTGAAAACATTCCCATATAATTTTTACAACACTTGACATATATACAGAAACCCAGACTTTGTAGAAGCGATTCTCTGAAATGTAAAATAACATGCCATTTCTTCCTCTTTCACCCGACCGAAAGTAGCAACTCAAGGCACACGGGGTACCATTTTCTGTCTTCTGTCTCTGGTTCACCTGCCTCTAGACACTTCTTAGCTATTAATTGGAAGATAACAGGCAAAATGAAATTTAACTCTTTTGCCTGGTACAAAGGAAAAGCTGGAAAACCACCTGTTATTGGCAGAAAATTGAAGACAAATATATCTGTTCAATATTGTTCGCATATAAAAGAGACATTAGGACAAAGCCACTCAAAATCATACAAATGCTGCTTTGAAGAGACCTCTGAAGACCTCCAATCCCAGCTCCTGCTTGGGCTACAGTTCCTGCTCACATCACAGTAGGTCACCTGTTTGAGGGCTGGCATTTTATAGCCAATAATCAAACCCCCTCACAGATGGAAACTCCAGAGTGTCTTGGGATAACCTGTGCCAGTGCTGTACTATCTCCCTAGGTAAGATGTTTTGTCTAATGTCCAGTTTCGAACCTCCCAAGCTGCAGTTTCTGGCCATGGATTTTTCAGGTTCTGCTTGGTTTTCACACTCTGTCTGTACCAGGAAGAGTTTAACTTGGTCATCCTTGAAAATGCTACTCAGGCAACTGGGGGCCTGCTATTAGACTGCCCCACAGCTGGGGAAGATGCCAGCCTAAGCAAGCCCAACCTCCTCACCCTACACTCACTGTCTCCCACCAACTAGCTGCTGAAGCGTAAAGCCTGGCAATCCAGCCAGTTATCAACTAATCTAACAAGCAGTCTGTTCTTCCAACCATTGTGTCTCAAGTACCACAAAAAATGCTTTTGAAGCACACAGGGTTCATTTTCAGCAGCTTTTCAAATAGTGAAAAAAGAAAAGTTCATACAGGCTTTCTGTATCTCCTAAGATAGCTTTCCAAAGTAGTGTGGTTTGGGGCTTTTTTGGGTTAAACCTCTGAGAGACATCCACCCTTCTGTGTATTTTCCATTTTGAATTGCTTCTATGCTTTGATACAGTGATCTATTTGATATCTTGACATGACTGTTCAGATATTAGTAAGAAATAATACATAGAGAATTGCACATACCCATAGTACTCACAGACACACGCAATATGCACATGATCTGTCATGTCAACTAATCTAGTAGGACAAATTAAAGTTCTAACTAAAAATCTGGTAATTGACACAGGTACTTGTTACCTATATTAGCGAAGATTAGAAATACAATATATAAAGTATTACATGGATGTAAAGTAACAGAGTAGAAACACATAGAAGGAATACTACGTCTTGTTTAAACTATTCCTCCAGCACATACATACCTCACACACTAGAAAACGCATGAAAAAAAATTCAGTTCTCACAACTCAGTATGAATATAGAGAGGATTGTATTTGTTTTTTTAAATCCTACAGTTTAACCTATTCCTTTTTCCATCAGTTACTATCTTGAGTTCAAACTCACACTGTTACCTTAGGCACTGAACATCATACACTACTCAACTGGTGGTTAAAGGTCTTTCTGCTGAAGCTATGTAAGGAACATTAGGAGAAGGACTGCGCACAGAAGAAGTGAGCAGAGAAGCTAAAGCTTTCTAACGGATCTTCAGGAAACCTCAGTTCTGGCAGATGGCCCAACAGAGAAGGACAAAAGGAAGGAAAAGAAAGGGAAAAAAAGAAGAAAAAAGACATCCTTGGAGAACAGTGTTGAACTGTACTAACAGATTTAATACAGTTTCCAAACAGCTGAATGACTTCACGCCTTGCAGATGATGACTAACCATACTCTAACAATCCTTTGCTGATTCCAAATTGCATCAAGAAACAAAAAATTAGTTTATACTTTTACTTTATGAGTTTATGCTTTATAACCTTCAAGTATTCTGCCAGTACTTTGCCTGGTACTCCGGCTTCTGCTCAAAGAAGAGGATGGCAATTAAACAGAGGGTTTTGTGCACAGTAAATGTTCTTGCAATAAAAGTATCTTCTACTGAGATCTGTTTTCAGACCAAACTCTTTTTGAAGGCAGTCTTGGTCCTGAACTTCTTAGTATCTTTTAAAACTAGGTAAATACGACATTTTAGCCAAGATAAAGAATTCCTTCTGCTAAATGCTAGATGAGGTAACTTTTTGGTGTTATCACACGCTCTAAGATCTGATTATTCTAGAGTGTTCCAATAAGCATTTATTCCAATGTCCACAGGTAACGTCTTGGCTGTACTGGAATCAGTTTTAAAGCTCCTGCTGACTTAAATATGAAAGGAATTCCATCAATATTAAATACATATAGCTGTTGGAATAATTATTTCATAATGGACTGATAACAATATCATCTGTTTTGTTCAGTCATTGATCCATAATTATCCTGAAATAGGATTATTAGTAGGTTCCATATTCATGAAATAAATATACATTCCAGTCATTCAACAAGTAACAAAGAGCTCTGCAATATGACAGTAGTTAAACTTACAGCAATATCCTTCCTTTTATGGATAACACAATGTCAGACTGGTCTTTTAATAATATTTTTTCACCTTTGTTCTTGCCTTAGTTTTTTCCCCCCAATAACAATATTATATAGTAAGTAACCATCACATAACCTACAGACAAAGACTGACCCCTATCTCCATTCTCTTCCAATAAACTGCTAGCTGGAGTGACCTGAGCCATCTCAGACAGAAAAGATATCACTTAAGGGAAGAAAATTCTGTCCTCTTTCCCCAACCAACATTATTTAGATATTTAATAAATTAATCCAGAATTGTAAGGTATTCTGGAGGTGCAAATGAAGAGGCAAGAATACAGCATTTCAAGCAGAATGTGTTATTATACTTAATTCCATTAAGAACAGAATTATTTGTAGGTGCATTGCTGTACAGAAATGCAGAAGAATTGATAACTGTAAGAGTATAGAGATTTAAAAGATTACAGACTGAATGTAGAAGTTTCCTTGCTTCATACAGGCTGAATACAGGACTGAAAGTCAATCTGACTCCACATGCATGCTTTGCAAGTAAGAACAAAACACGACAGGCCATCACCGATGCACAAACTTTTAACACTATTGTCTGAAAAAATATTGTTCAAGAGAAGAATAATTATCATTCTCTATTTTTCATTAGTCATACATATGGTTTGGATAACAGCTGAGCATTTGACTCTCATCTCTATGCCTTTACTATATTAGATACAATAGAGGAATCGTTCAAAGTTTACCAGGCCAGGATGAATGAGATAGAACTAAGAATACCTGATGAACGCATAGCAAAAGAACAGCTGTTTATACCCCTATTTTTATTCACTTGAAATGATTTACAATTCATTTACATTTACAGTATGGTCTCCAAATGCCAAAATAGTATCTGGAACTGCGATGACAACAACAACAAAAAAAAAAAGCCATAGTGAAACGTGGAACTTGACAAACTATTTTTTTAGTTCCTGAGGGGGAAGGGGTAGAGGGAGAAAGTGTGAAGGAGAGAGAGAGAGAGAAAGAGAGAGAAAGAGAAAGAGAGAGAGAGATGAGAGTGAATTACTCCCCATGGCAGATAGTAAACAGCTCCATGAGCAACAGTATCAAGGCCAGAAAACAGATACAATCAGGCTAAACACCTGACCTTCACGTATCAGCAGCATGAGGTCATCATAACTTCCTCATGTTCCCACCACAAAACCTCTTTTTCCACTTCCATATCTTCCTACAAGATCTCTCAATTTTCTTTCCAGAGCATCAATCCACTACATAATATTTTTTTATGTTTTCTGTAGCCTATTTTTCTCTTCCCCTCCAGAAGGAAGTGTTTTAGATCTTCCATACTCACAAGTCCCTCCAAACAAAAGGATGTTAATAAATACTAAAAACTGTTAAAGCTGAAACAAAGCCTAACAGTATACAGCAATGAACCCATTTTCCAGGTGTATCCTGTAGAAGACCAGAAGAAAGTTTAACCTTATTTAATAATAAACAGGTAAACTGAGTAGTCCTCAATGATAATGAAGTTCAGAAAAGGATGGGCATTTGAGAGCTATTTACCAAGGTTTTAACAAGCACATGATTAAAATGGTCTGGTATAGGTGGAATTGCAAGTCGCCTTGGAAAACTACAACTTAGTATGCATGAAAAATATTGTCAATAGAAAACACATGGTGTACATTTTAATGCTGAAAAGAAGCAAGAACAAACAGTAAACCAGGAAAAGGGTTGCCCAGATGGAGAAAGTTATACCTACTAAGAGATAACCAAGTTAGTTATTTACTTCATAAAAAAAAAAAATTAAATCTTATGGGTTTGGGTGGAAAAAAGTTAGTGAATATTTTCAAATATGTAAACTTTCTGATTCTTCTGCTACTAAAAATACATGTGTTTTTTTTTTTTTTCTATGGGAAACTGATTTAGCAGAGCTTTGAAAAAACAACTAAATTCTCAGAGATAATTTCTGATGTTTATTTACAACTAAAAATACTGTTTACAACAACAACAGAAAGTCATGTGAATGTGAAAAACATCACATATAAATGCTCAAAACCAGCACTTCCAATTTGTTTTCAATTTTATTTCACTTACACACTACATCCAAAATTAGCTTTGTTAGTACTAGAGACCACACATATGCCCAGACAGTATGAGTTAGTCTGTCTTAAAAGGCTGTACATACCAGCTGAGGTAAGAAGGGACAGGGAAACAGAGCAGTATTACCTTGATTTTTCCAGACTCCGCATGGCACAGAGTGATTATAAGCACAAGAAAATAACTTCAAAAAGACATTAAATGAACCTGGTTCTCCTTTCATCTTAAAAGCACTCATTTCAATGCCATGTCTTAGAATCTACTTGTATCTCACTTTCTAATACTAGATATGGCTCTCTGTATCCTTTCAAATGCATGTGATTCACATTTTTACAGAAAAAATTATTTAAGAACTTACCCATTTGAAAATTACACACTTCTTGATCTTAAGTTGAAAAACAAGGCTTAGTTTTATTATGCTCCTTTTCTTTATGGTTCCTTCTGTTTATATTGTGCAGCACTTGTTACTAGCAGACACTAATAAACAACTGGGAAAAAGATTAACCATGATCCATCTAGAATTCAATCTAAGTAAATAGACTCTATGGATATCATGTGTGTTAAAGATCTATGCCTCATTTTAGGTATTATTCAGGAAAAAAAAAAAAATATAATCCTGTCCTGATCATGAAAGATAAAACTACTACCTTAATCTTTAGAAATACCAGTCCCGAAATGCTTTGGGTTTTTTTTTTTCGTTGTTTTGTTCTTTATTTGGATTTTATTTTTTTTAGCTCTTCACACAATAGAGCACTATAATGACAGCAATCCAAACATTTATGAAGATCACCAATCATATTTCAAGTTCTGAAAAGAAAGCCTTGTTGGAGACATTTTTGAAAAGCGTTGTTGCTTAGCTATATGAAAATATGGCTTTAGTTAACATTTTTAGTCAGAAAATTACAGTGGTGAAGTTATGTAAGAGGAACCATATAAAACCCAAAGATTTAAAGGTTCTGTACACTACAATTGAAGATGTGCAGCACATGTACAGATATCTTTAACTGTAGAGCAAGAGTAACTGTAAGAACCCAATCAACTATAATCAACCCAATGTAGCATCCAGTTCCCTGTCAAAAAAGCAGAGGGTCCTAAGCAAATTACAAAGTTTGTGCCAAACTCTTGGTAGAGATATAACATTGCTACTGGAAACCCCAAGAGACAGCTTCAAGCTGCCTCAGGTTTGCAATACATACACAAAAAAATGTACCTTCAGCATATGCCTGTTAAAAATGCAAGCAAAGAAAATGCTGTAAAGAAATTATTTGACATCTGTTTAGGTATTTTCTGAACTCTATACAAATTCAGAGACAAAAACTCCATTATATCTTTAATATCCACCAAAGGAAAAATATTTTATCTGGTGTTATCTGCTAAAGAAACCTTCTGGAAGAATATAATACTTCCATATCATTAAAATTTGATTGCTAAAATATGATTTGGCAGAAAGCGGTCATGGAATAACAATACTGACCTGAAGAGGTGAGTATGCAAAGTAACCGTTATTGAACAACTGGAAGAACTTCAAACAGATAGAACTGAGCACGAAATTAAACTCAAAGCAATCATTTCTAGTATCTTTGCATGAAAGATTAAATCATGCAAGCAACACTCTAGAAGAGCACTCTTCCAGAATAGGATTTGAACATCTAGAAGCAATTCAGAAAGGAAGTACAAGTCCACTGTGTCTTCTCTGCAAGGAGAAAATTTGTAGAGTAGAAAATCACCATATGGAGGAATAATAATTTTTACAACTCCTTCTGTTAACATGCATCTCCTGATCCTGCTGGTTATTGAACTCGTGTGCATATGGACACCAAGAATATCTTTTACAGACAGACCACAATGGCAAGCCCTCAATATTTAGAATAACTGAGGAGCAGTTTCTTATGATAGGATACAATGTCTAGCCTTAATGAGAGAACTCTTACCATTCTAACTTTAAATAAGTAAAATACATGCCATTCTCAGTTAATTGGAAGTAGTATGAGCCTACCTGATCTGTCAGCCTTTATTCACACCAGGGTCTTCATGCAAGTCAGATTAACAATCTTCTCATGTTTCTATGTGATTTATCCTTACTTTGCCCTTTCTATATTTCTAAAGACAGACCCTAAAACCATACTACAGCAGTCATGAGAGACTTATGTCCCACAGAATGTGCCACACAATAGCCTATTTTCCGTAAAATCACTTCCAGAAGACCCTTTTGCTAACCTATTACAGGAGGTTTCCTTGAGAAGGACTAACAGCAGGGCCTTGAGGACCATCACAGCCACAACTTATCCCACTGGAATGATCATACACAGTGTTGTGGTCTTCAGAAACCTATTGGTATACTGATTTAGGCTTCATTCCCCAGTGCTGCCATTCTTCATGTTATTTCACATGTTAACGTATGATTATATTTATTCACATATCACTTCTTATTTAGTGCATGCGGCTCAAGCTTGTATCACTGGATCTTCTGACATTTTTTTCTGCCTGCCTTATCATATCAAAAGCTATCAAAATCTTCTTACATCGTTTTTTTTTTTTCACCCAAGATCAGGAAAACCTTGCATGGGATCATCTGAAAAAGTGCCATAGTTGTAAAACGAAAAGAAAGATTTGAAACTCTTAAGTCCCACCAATATCCCAAGTTTCAGGTAAGTTTCCTATTTGTCAGCCTTTTTAAAACTACCCAGGGGAAGCGTCTGTGGTGTTCCTAAGGGTATTGGCAATGTCATACAGAGATGTACTCCTTTAACATATCTTGCTCCATCACAGCAAAAGCTTCTGTTCATGCCAGGCATGCTGCCTTCCACAGGAGTCTTATCCTCAGTGTTACTGATGATCATGTTTAAGTAACAGATCAGCATTCAGCCAGATCTGTCACTTTACTTTTTTTCTTTTAAAACTTTTAACCCTTGCCAAACCATCCACAACACACTTCAGCATTCTTGAATTTCTTTGGAAAATATATATAGGCATATGGGAGGGTTGGGGAAAACCAATGGTTATAATGCCTTTTGCACAATTCTGCATTTCTAGAGAAGCAGCAAACAGTATAAAATTAAACCAGACCCTTAGATTTAGCACAGCATGGCTTCGGTTTAAGAGTCAATGGTAGGAAAAATAGTGACACACCTTACTACCGCTCTCTTTCCCAATATGGATATGCACCAATAAGAGGTGCTTCATTGATAATTCATCCTAGGTTAAGTCAGTTAGGTTAGGATATTTGCTGAAAACCACTTCCTAGTCTCTTCACATACTTTTTGGATGGTGCTTTGTATGCTTGTTGTGGCTGAGTCTGTATTCTCATTTGAACTCCTTGAGGTACAAAGTGGAACTATTAATTTTACAGGCATAGAATTCCATTTGTTAACTGTAGTTTGGACAAGTTCAATTCAAAGTTCACATCACATGAGTCTCAAGGTAAGAAAGACATTAAATCCCAGGATTCTATATACTGAAACAACTACAATAAAAATGATTTTACCCTAGTTACACTTGGAATCACTATAGATTGACTTGACTGTTAATGCTGTAATTGTAAAAGAAAATTACATACTTTAAACTAGAAGAAAACTGTAGCAGTTGCAATTAACTGAAATTGTGCCTTATATTAAAGCATTACATTTTTCCACAGCTTAACAGCAGGTTACTATACAGAACAAAGCAGCTTTTATAAATAACAACATCTTGATGCATATTTCATTTCTAATTTTATGCCTAAGAATTCCAGTGTGTTACTAACATCAGGCACTTATCAATGGTTTCAACACTGGTAGGTAAAGCTGGTAATTCAACTGCAAAATAAACAAGATAGGAACATCAAGCTCTCAAGCTTATGTTTTCATATAAATTAGAATGAGCAAAGCAAATACTATAAGCATAATCTAATCCAACACCACAATTAATGGGGCATTTGAATCACTTGGTGATAAACATTCTATAGTAGCTATACATGCATATCTCAGGCACATGGTGGCTTAAGAAAGTAAACATTTTTCATATCTAATCCATTTCCTTCTGCAGAATTTCAGTAATATCGGTGTCTAGGAAATTTGAGGGTCCATAATTTTGTTTACTTACTCCACCATAACATTGCATGAGAATGAATTCCATACACACAGAATGTTCAAGAGGAATCTGAAATTTGTTACTTCAGTGCTTATTAAGATTGACTTGGCTAGAAATTTCATCTTAGTACTAGGCACCTTAGCTGAAGCCTATTTTGCAAAAAACTTGCACAACTAAAAAAAAAAAAGAAAAAAAAAAAAAACAAAACTAAACAGGTCCAAAGTGCTATAGCAGCTATTTGAAGCTAAAGACTTGAAGTTAAGATTATAGAATGCCACAGGTAAAGTATTATCTGCACATCAAAGCCTTGCTGTAGTAAAGAAATATGAAGCACTGCATGCCAAATATGTGATTGCCTCCACTCTGCATATGAGTAAGAGAGCAAAGACTCTTGAGTGAAAATTAACTGAGAACATGTTTTGGGTGCGGTTTGGTTTGGGTTTGTTGTTTTGGCTTTTTTTGTTTGGTGGGGGTGGGGGAGGGGGCAGGTGTCTTGTATTTTTTAATACAGCATATTAACATTTTTAAAATATTTCCGGAACTAAGTACAGTGAATATTATTGATCTTCTGCAAAAGCAGATACGATAAAAAATGTCCTTGGTAATCCTGTCTTGATGACTGGCAATTTTACTCTTTGACGACTCCTTCCAGACTGATAGGATTTGAGAGAAGTAATTGATTTGCTTCTTGCTGATTGCAATTTACATTAACACAGTTTGTGTACTGACAGAACAATGAAGTTAGCTTCTGACAACATTATTCCCTCGGAAGATTATTTTAAAATGTGGGCATTAATGCAATTTCCCTGAGGAGGCTAAAAAAAAAAAAAAAAAAAGGGTGAGGATTCATTCAAAGTTCAAAGTAATTTTTTTAATCCAGAGATGCCTTACATTCACCTCACTTAGGTGTAGGTCTTCAAGCCTTAAGGCATGAGAAGGTAAAGAACAGAAAGAGGAGGAGGATTGGCATTACTTACTTACGTAGAACTAAATGCTACTGAAATGGCTGATTTCCACTGCAAGTGTAGTCCTCTGCAGTGAGAAAGTTTTCAAAATAACCTTTAAGATGAGTTGTTACTGTTAAAAGAAGAAAGGCTGGGCGATGAGGGATGAAGAAACCCCCATATTTCACTTTAAAAGAGGACTGCTCTTTTAAACCTAGTAAATACAGACTTGCTAAAATGTATTTTCCTTCATATGGTATTAACTTTACTTTGGTATCAAATCACATTCCCACCAAAACATTCAGAAAGTATTGGCAATCCCTCTCTATTAAGACTAATTGGACTAACTCTTTATGTACTATGCTGCAGTATAGTATATATACTGACACACAAAGAACAGAGATTTTATTAGTAGCATGTACAAAGTGGAATAAAATCCCTATGTATAGAACTTTCACCTAAATTATTTAGACATTTCTGGACAAAGAACGGGAGGCATTATAATTTGCACTGCTGAAGGGACAAACTACATGCATCCATATACAGGCATTTATGGAAGAATTGATTAAAAAAAAAATCCTTAAGCTCTTCCAAAATTAAGAATATTTGTTACTTCAATTCAGCAGAAGTAGCTATGTGCTCTGTAAAGTCTTTTCATATTTCACTCCATAGTTTGAAGAAAAAACAAAGACTTTTATTGGAATAGGATCTTATCCTAATCTTCTCAATTTTTATGTCATGTCTAATTACTCCTAAGTGCTCTTCTGGAAGTAACATCAAATTTACTTGTAAGGTCCAAAGAGTTCACAGCACAAGTAAAGAGTTCACAGCACAAGTGAAAGTGAGAAACTCATTAAAAAGAACAAAATAAGACATCATCTCATGTTGAAATTCTCAAATCTGGTGAAGGCTGAAGTGATCACACTCTCTCAGCTCATGGGAATGCAAATCTGCCACTGGAAGATTCATGTTTATCCAAACTGGAAGGGAAGAGCAGAAACTGTTTCTGATACCTTTCAAGACCAGCTGCAAGTCTAAAAGGAATAAAAGAAAAAAGTGTTTGTGCCCACTTTAGAAGACAGGGCTGTGAAATGTATCAGAGGCATAACATGAAATCAACAATGCTAAAAGCCCTGTTAAAATGAGTCCATACCATTAGAATCAGTAGTAGCAGAATAAAGCATTAAGTATAGAAATTAAAAACGTGGCCAGATTCAGAGTGGCACAATCCAAAGATATCTATGATAAGCATTAACCAGTCTAACAATTCCACTGCCTTGGTGTGGAAACAAAAAAACATGCTCCAGTTCAACAGGGACTTTAAAGAGATGTTAAGTGGACTTTTAATTATGCCTTTTGTCATTCTTAAGATCTTACTACCAGAAGCCCAAGTGATTCCATGAATCAGAAGCACCGAAAGCGTCCTCCTTGCTCCTGCATGTTTAATTTCCCCTTTGCTCCCTCTTTCTACCAGGATTTGCTGCAGCTCTGACAAAACCAACAGCGAGGCCCTTCCCCAGGGTGAGGGAGGTGAGTCTGCCCCAGCACCATGCTGCCGATGGTGCTTTCTCACGTCGTTGGTTTAGGGTCAAGCCAGGCACCAGCTGCACTAGAGGACTTAAGGCTTTAAAGTAGTTCCCACCTCTTTGCAGCACCCTATGTGCACACCATCATAAAGCCACTAATACTCTGGCCAGCATCTTCCTTTCCATGCACAGGTAAAAAGCAATTTCTCTAAGTTTGCTGGTCGAAGTGGAGTAAACACAACACCCTGTTTATACAGATACTCATTCTCTCCAGCACAGAGCATATCAGCAGTTCTGGGTGCAGTCTTCCTCAACTGTAATGGAACCATCTGATGTAATAAAAGAATGGTACTTAACAGTGAGATAACAGACAGAATGTATATTAGGGCATGTCAGATGTTTGCTGTACTGAGAGGATTTCCTTGGGGAGGCTTCTCACAAGGACTGGAAGTTTCCACAAGGGTCTGCATTTGTACTTTGTCCAATGTTGCTTATTATCCTTAATATTTCTTGAGACCGGTCTACGAAAATGTTAGGCAAAAGCCCAACATTTTAACAAAGTAACCCTTGTAAAGTATAAAAAATAGTACATATTCATACAGGGTCAGGAAGCACCGTTTCTTTCTTTATTTTGGCAGTCTTTCACATACAACTCCCTCTAACCCCCAACAGTTGGAAAAATCAGATTTCATTCCACTTTCTGGTACATCCTGCAGACAACAGTAAACCTGCTTAATCCATTTGTGGAATCACTTGCTTTCCTTGCGACTGCTGTTAAAATTCAAGCTGATAACAAAACCACTCCCTCACTCACAGACACACGTGCGCAGCGCATACCCCTAGAGCCCCAGCGCTGGGGCAGGAGGTGATCACTGGGGATGAGAAGTTGACAAAGCCAGACATCTGCTCACAGCTCAGCCCAAAATAGTTCATTAAGACAATATTCTCAGACTCAAAGACATTTAGTTATATGCATTCAGGTTTCCCATTCTAATAATTCCTTTCACAGGACAGCTTTTCTTTCCTGTTAATCCTACTGGAAAACAATGCCACATAAATATTGCGCAACATTGATACCTACCAGCAACTCCCAATTAAATAGTCTAGAGACTTGTTTAATTCACCTTCCAAAGCTCTAACGTTTAAAGTTACTGTAAGAACATGGAAGAAAAAGCCAGTTCCTTATTTCTGTTATAAATTTGATTTTAATAATATTTATTCAAATTCTGATTACAAGCCAAAATAATTGTGTCTTGATGGGAAAAGGCAGGAGTTAAAATAACAAGTTTAAGGGCATTGTGTAAATATAGATGAAAAAAGAAAGTAACTTATGATAAATACTCTGTATCTATCTACACATGGAGATAAATCCTAAATGATGATGAGAACCATGTCTTTTCTCAACAGAGCATGTAATTATCTTTTCACCAGGCTCATATTACCAACCAGTCTGGGCTAGAAGATCAGCCTTAGATTGCTAACATAACAAAACCTCACACCTTTAGTACAACGCAATCTATCTTAAGTGAAAGCAAAAAATTGACCCAAGATATTTATTGATCTGCAAAGCTAAAGAAAACCCACTAAACAGCCTTTTAAAACAGGGTAAACAGTACCTTCAACAGCTCACCATTAAAGTCTAGATTTTACTATTAGCTTAGCATCAGAAATTGAGTAGACTTTCCTTATTGGGGTGTGACAGCAGGTAGTTGTTTGCTTTTTTTTTCCCCCTTTTAAAGTCTGAGTACAGTACCACTATTAATACCTGGATGTTTAAATTACACAGTCATTTGCTGACACAATCTACTGGAATCCTTCTCATCTCCTTTCTCCCTCTTTTCTTCCACATATATTACAGCTGCTAACATGGATGAAATCCAGATGTTATGTAAAACAGCTGCAAATATGTGGTTCTTTCTAAGCCTCCAGTGCTTTTACTCATACACAGAAAAAACTTGTACTGTCAATGTGTGTGAGATCAGATCACTGGAAAAAAAATAAATCAGCTTGTTAACAAAAGTCAGATAAAACCCCTAGCCAAACTCAGTTCTTAACTTAAATTTGGATGCCAGTTGGTTATCAAATTATTAATTCAACAACAAAACGTACTATTTTGTGTATCAGTTTTGTGGCTTTTTTTCTCCTGCAAATTCAGTAGTCATTGCATTTTATTTTTTCATTTTGATCCACACATATGTGGCAGCAATACAGATGAAGTGATTATCTGTTCTCTCCCAAGATCTGTCAAAGTCATCTAAATCTTCAGTTCTAATTGATTAATGAAAATAAAAGCCCTAATTTTTCTCTCATTCCATTGCTTTAACAGATAATTGTACTGTTTCTATTCACAGCACACTTTTTAGGTAAGCTAAGTGGAAATATTGATTGATCACACTACGGAGAAAAAAAAGAAAAAAAGAAACTCAAGCTCTAATATGTGCATAGAATACCACCAAATTAAGCACAATTTATAGAAAAGGGGAAAAAAAAAAAAAAAGGGGCATGGGTGGGTTTTATTTTAGTGTTATGGAAAAACCAGATTTGTGAATTTGAATATCCATTCCCAAGTATCATTGTTTCTACATGTTATATACTAAAAAACTATAGCTGTCCAACACTGACTTAGAAGGTAAACTGATGACCAGTTATGAAATGATCCTGTTAAACGTGGTATAATAGTTTATATCCAGACAGTAAAAACTATTCCAATTAGTACTTATAAGATCAGACTTGTTCCCAAGAGTGTTGTCTTTGCAAGGAAAGGAGAGGAAGCAACTAGTAAACATTTTCTGCCATTTATGATGCAGAATTCAGTAAATTACTTTGACCAAATTAAAAGATGTTATTTTAATTTTCATTTTTATATATCCACGCATGCATACACATATATCCACACACACAAAAACATCACAAAGCACAAAAAGAGGTTGCCAACGCAGTGCCAAAACAGCCAGGGTAATAACCACCTGCAGTTTCTCATTTCCATGGGTCTCCACGCAGTAGGACTGTACAAGGAACACAGATGTCATTTGTCTCAAGTTATTTCTTTTTTCCCTTTGTCACATTATAATTTTACTGGGTTTATTTTAGGTTTGCAAGAACAGTCAATTGCAAAGATTTCTCCAGTAGGAAAATTATCCCACGGATATTGAGGGTTCTCAATTTTCTCACCACAGCACAAAACCGGGTAGAGCCCATCCAGGACACTGCTTAACAAGTACTAACTTACCACTTAACATAATTGATTATAGAGTGGACTATACTTTATACATTACAGTAAATATGTGAGGTTATCAAAATGGGTACCAGTTTAGTTTGTAGATTAAGTGTTTACTTATGACTGTATTCCAGAAAAAAACAAGTGTGAAAATGTAACTCAACATTCATAAAATTCTGTATTCATGAGTATTCACCAGTTTTACCAGGGGAAAAAAAAAAATATCATTTTCATTCCATATTATTCTAGGATTTTTCATTCATTTTTTAAAACAAAATGCCATTTTACATGACATAATTGTATATCAACTGTAGTCAGTTACTGACAGTAGTGCTTTAGAAGTGGCAAAACTTTTCAGTACCTGCATCCTAAATAAAAGGCCTTTTTCCTCCTTAAGTTATCCTCTTTCATATCCCATTACTCATACTTTACACTTCCATTTCCAAAAACAGGTGTTTAAATTTCATACATATCAAAGATGAAGCTTTACCATTTCTTCCTATTTTATTATGTTTACGATTTCACCCTCTTTTCAAACTAGAAAAATGTGGAAGTGAACCAGAATGAAAAAAATGTCTGTTCTGGAAAAAAAAAAAATATATGCTTTCTTTATGGAAAAAAATTAAGAAAGATTTTTCACCAAGCATTTTTCCTCTTCCTCTTCCCTCCCCCCCACAAACAAATACAAACATTTTAGCATGTAATTAATCATTTTTACAAATTGAAACACTTCTGATTTTTAAGAGGACCGCTTTAAAATTTAGGTATAAATCTCATTGCATCTGTTGTTTTCCACTTGCATGGACAAATTAGAAGTTTTCTGCAGAAAGCATGGAAAACCACAGATATGTAAGGTGAAAGGCCTTTTTACTTTAACCAAATTTATGCAGAGGGAGAGTTCTACTATCCTACCTTTCACAGGATAATACCATTTTCCAAAACAAACCCTCCCTCAAGTTGCATTCTTATTTCTTTTAGCTGAATTAAGCTACTTTCATCTCCCTAGAAAGATAAAAATCTAGGAAACATGAGAATATAGATCAAAAAGCCTTTGCCTATCATAAACAACTTCAAATTACAGTTCATAAAACAATAGCACTCAAAAGTTGCTTTGCTGTACCTTTGTTTCAGAAGGATGCTTTTAGCCATTTTTCCTACAAGTTCACCTTCTTTTCTCCTTCTGTGTAACTACTGCTATTACTGAGAAGTCTAAAAATTTAGGGAAACTAAACTATTTCTAAGAATTAGAAATATTAGCATAGATGTTCAGTATCAGAACACAGGATTACTACACACATGCATGTGTAAGGGTGTTTAATATTAACGTCTTAACTTAATACTATCTGGGTGCTCCTGCAGCCACCAAGGTGGTGGTGTTAGGGCTTTTTGGAGAGCTACAAAAATGAAACATTTTGGTACCACGTGCCTCTTCCAGAAGGGCAGGCTACCATGTGTGTGCAGTTAGGGAACAGGCAAGCTAAACAACTTTTAAAGCTTATTCTTGCAGCTGTCTTCATTCTCCTAGTACAGCTGTGCAACCTATGAAAAGTCTACATCATAATTAACTATGTTGCTTTCACTTTTCATCTCCTCTATGAAAGACATATAATCAGTCACTTTTATGCTGAAGCTTTTAACAGACATAAGCATAATTACTATCATAGTAATTAAACCAAACTTAACAAGTGTTATTTAGTCAGAACCATAGTGGCACTTACAGTGTTAACGAATGTCTGCTGCTAGTAAGAAATTACTCTCAGTAGATCATCCAGCAAATGTAATTTCTCTTTTGGCTGCATTACTATCAGATAAAGAGATCACTTCTATGGGTTTTTTGGGGGTGTTTTTGTTTGTGGTTTTTTTTTTTTTAAATAGTTCCTAGAAAAACAAGCAAACAAACAAAAAAACCCAGCAAAACACACAACTCCTGAGTTTTCAAGAAAACAGGATACTTATCTCCTATCCTGCACTGCTGCTCTTCCTACGCTCTAATGGGGTAACCTAGTAGGATTCTAAAATCCTGCTGTTACCTCCTTTCTTCTGTCAGACTATATGTAAATATTCATAATTTTTGATATCTGCATTATGTAAATACACTTAATACCCTCTGTATAAAATATCTGAGAGCTTTTCCAGTCTAAATACTACCCCAGTATTTATTCTCACTACTATTTGCGGGGTCTCGGATTTCTGTAATCACTCTTTCAACTTATAACTCTCACCAAAATCTAAATGATGCACAGACAACTCCTGCCACCTCTCTGGGGACTGCTCTCAGGATAATACATTATTCATAATGATTAAGTCTAGTGAGATGTAATCCTCAGGAATATCAGACAGGCTGAATTAGCAGCATCTTCAAAGAAAAAAGTCTTCAAAATAAAACTGTTTTTTCAGACTACATCTGCTCAAATGCCAGCATAAGTGTAATAAAATAAAATAATTCTGTTTGCAAGGCTCACAAATGCTAAGAGTCAACCTTTGTCTCACAGAATCCAAGTTACAGTCAGAAACGTTATTATGAGCACACTTGCCATCTGTACTCAAACACTAATGGCGCAACTGGATTGACTGTATATGGACAGAAATGGTCTCTGAAAGATCTGGATTACAAAACAGATAAAATATAACAGATGTGCCCATCAGCAGGCAGGCTGGCATTCGCTCCGCAGCAGCTGAGGCTTCCAAGAGTAAGCATACTGGAGTAATTCATCTGGTTTGAGCTTTCAAGTCACAAAAAAAGCACAAGTTCATAAGTACTGTAAATGTGAGGGGGGTGGGGAGAGGAGGAGACCATTTCTTTCTTGGACCATGGACGATAAACAAGGTCTAGCTCTAAACTCTGTAGTATTGTTCTGTGCTGAATCCAGCCTCAGCCAACTCATTCTGCAATTCCAACATGTGGCCCAGCTCTATGGTGAGCCGGGCAGAGCAGCTCCCTGCCCACAGGGACTCCAGGCATGTCAAAAATAGGGTAAAACAAGGGCAAAGAACACGATGCAAACCTACAATGAGCAATCCTGTACTACCCACTCGACTTACGCAGGCTTAAGCGCTGCAATACCCACAGGCCCCACACTTGTGCTAAGCACAAGGCCACGGAGAACAGTAGATTGCTTTGACAAGTGGTCCTTCTCCATGGGGGAGGGCAGTGCCTAAAGCTCACTAAGGGAGACACCAAGTGCACCATTATCCAGCGAAACTTGGGCTCCTGCTTGGACTAGAGCTAAGCATTATGCACTTCTATCAGCATCAGTGGGCTACCTTTACCTTCCTCATGAGAAAATGGAGATGTTTGAAAATCCTGTGAAAATCTCCTTAGACTAGTTTCCTCAGTCCCATGCAAGTCTGTTAAGGCAAAGAGAAGAGAACCACCACCATCTCTTCTTGTAATCTTGCTTCTAAATTACCAAGACACTAACAGATTTACACTACAATTTTTTTTCACAGTATATTCAGATGGTGTTCCACTTGCAAAGACCATAATTTGTTGTGTTTTGGGGGGGGGGGGGGGAGGGTGGGTGGGTGTGCAGAATTAAAATCAGTCTTTAAATAATTGCCAAGCGTCTACTACAGTGGCAGGCATGTCTGACAAAGTTTTATCCTACTTTACTAGTTCTGGGAAAAAAAAATGCAACAGATAGAAAAATAGTTTCCAAATTGAAAGACAGAATTTTGGAAGAAGCCCAATTTTCTTCCACTCTACTGATCTGAGAATGACATAATGACCTGATGAAGTCAACTGCCAAATACTTCTGAGGCAGACTTCAGGAGTGCCAGATGGCATTATTCAGAAGTTCTTACAGTTCTGGTCCTACTGGCTGGCTCAAAAGCACAAAAAAAAAAAAAAAAAAAAAAAAAGTTATTTTCCATATGAAATCCTACTTCTGACCAAAGTAATATTTCCACTACAAAAAGGTTATGTGCTTAGAGGTGACACAAGGCAGACTGTGTTTTGTCTAGTAAGTCACCAGCCTTCAAACAAAATTAATAGGTATTTAGTTAGGTGGCAAAATAAATTAAAATTGATACTGTATCTATATTAAAATCTAAACAAGCACACAATTGAAAATTAAATCTTGCCGTTTATGTGCATCTCAACCTTGTCTTGCCAGTTTCAACTCTGAAAAGTTCAAGTCCTCAGATCAGTCCAGTTAATGCCAACAGATCTTCTAGTTTTATATAAGAACACTTTATTCTACCTACTTTTGTTTCACTTTTAAGCATAATTTTAAGGAAAACAATCCATTTCTCTACAAAAGAGTCTCCAAAGGTTATTAGAAATACTGTCTAGAGAGGACCTGACTGTCAGAATGATACCGGAATTAATCACCTCAGGAATTTGTATTAAAAGCAGCACAGATATCAGTTTTCAACCTATCAGGACACAACTGAATGGATGTTAATATACTACGTAAAGGAGATGCTTTAAAAGTTGTACTTCTCCCATCTTAGTACCAAAGGAAATAACAGTATCATCTGCTTTGTTGGAACTGGGCTGGCAGAATAAAGGCCAGGTTTAAGAGCTACAGCACTTGATTTTAGGTTGTTTTCTGGGGAGGGCTGGTCAATTGTTTAAAAAACTAAAATAAAATTAAGGCTACCAGCTAATAATGGTGCTGGCTACTACTACCCCTTCCTGAGGGCTGATATCATCCTGAACTTTACCTTTGAGAATCAGTACATAAATACACAACATAAGAATTCGAGTTCATCTGATTACAAAACTTATTAACTAGCAATTATTTTTTAATAAGCCTGTTATACAAAGAAAGGGCAACAAAAAGAAAGGTTAATTACAACACTCTGGCTGTGAAAGAGTTTCCCTCCTATTTCTCCTTCCTCCCTTTCAGCTTGTGTGAAAAACTTAGTTTGACCTTCCAGCAATTATGCTCTCATTGGTACAAAATCTGCTGATCTTATGTCAACAGTCCTAACTCTACTTTGCACAGATTTCTGGTGGGCATTTATAAAACAGCACAGATCAATGGTCAAGATCAGAATTAGCAAGCTAGCTGAACAATACAAACTTATCTTCTAACACACTATCTCCAGGAGGCTGCAAGTGAGCACAAATGCCATTTTCCAAAATAGACAATGATACACAAGGCAGATTGTGCTTCCACCAGCAGCCCAACACCAGGCTCTTCAGAGACAAATCAGTAATGTAACATCATCAGTATGAAACGATGATTAAATTGAGACCAAACTACAAACAGTTAGACCGAAAACATTAAGCATTACTGGGAAAGTTTCACTTATGTTATATAAAAAACCCAACAATATCTTTGAAAGATACTGAAATAAATTAATATGGAGGCATGCTGTTGTTGGGGGAGTCTGGTATTTAGTAAGGGATCCTCATCTGCAGGTCTTATTTCTCTGAAGTCAGCATGAGCAAAGCAGTGCAAGTTTCCTTCGAAGATTATTTGCGCTCTTAATTCTGATCATTCTGAAATAAGAAAACTGTGTTGCAATGCCTTGGTATGTTAATGGAGACTTTACCAAGTTACTTGTGTGAACTCTAAATTTACAGAATCTCTCAAAACAAACAAACAAACCACCATATCAATATGATACATTTCTCTCTGTGAAACAGCTTATTATTTACAACCTCGATTTTGAAAACACCTATTCATGTGCTTCATGTTAAAGACTGCAGTTAGTACCACAAAGGCCAATGAAAGAATATAAATAAATTTGTATCTGTACAAAAAGCATGCACATAAATGAGTCAGTCAAGTATTATTAATGAAAATGTTTGTCATAATAGAATTTACATAGAAACCTTTTTATTATTATTATTTTTAGATGACATTTATAAAAGCGCCTTACGTCATGCATGGTTTCCCCAAAGATTATGAAGGGAAAAATGAAGGGCAGGAATTTTGGGATGATATTGGGTTTTTTGGGGTTTTGGCTTTTGTTTTGCTTTTTAAACAAAGAGACAGTCAATGTAGTCCCCCAAGAAATAGTGCTGGATCTCCCACTGCTGGTGTATTAGTGCTTTTAGAAAGTAGCAGAAAAAAAATAAACAACAAAAACATTAATTAGAATAGCCATCACAAAAAAGAAACACCACACACAACTAAAAAACACCCAAACCAAACAATACACACATGAGAAGCCAAGAGAAAAGTTCACAATAGCAACTGATAAAACTGCATCTGCAACAAGTACCAAGGCATGCTCGACAGCAAGAGCACTGTTATCACTGTGGATACCCTTTGAAACTATCAGGTCAAACTTCAGTTATGATCAGAAACAGAACTTGAAAACTGTTAGGCAAAAAAAAAAAAAAAAAAAGCACAGGCAAGAGGGATAGAAGGATGATCCAGGGAAGGGTAGTCAATCTCAGTTGAATTCCCAGGCATTAAACAGAATAAGTCCTAATAGAAACTATCTCCAAACACAAAGATAGCAAGGAGATGACATACAAGAGCCACCACTTATTTGCTCGTTAACAACCCATCTTCTACGATGAGATGCCTGGCTCTGCAGATGAGCAAACATCAGCCCATTTAGCAAGGCTTTCAATACACCCCAGCATCAAACATCCCATCACTTCTCCTCACAGGTAAGCTGAAGCAATATGCACTGGATGGGTGGACTACGAGGTGGGTGTAAAACTGTCTGGATCATCAAGCTCAAAAGGTAGCAGTCAATGGTTAGAAGGAGTTCATGTTGGGGCTGATGCTGTCTAAAATTCCTCCCTGTAACCTAGGCAAAAGGGAGAAGTGCAAACTCCGTGTCTGAAAGCAAGAAGAACAAGCAGGATGCTGTGGACAGGCTGAAGAGCAAGGCTGATGTGCAAGGCACCTCCTCGGGCAACAGCAGCAGCTTCTCAGGAGCCTCTGGAGGGTCAGCCTGCAGGGACCAGGGCGAGCAGGGGCAGCCACTGATAAGGTGGCAGCTCTGCTGGGAAGGTCCTGGGGGTCCTGGTGGGCAGCAAAATGAACAAGTCAGCAGTGCACCCTTGCGGCAATGAGAGCTTAACACACACCTAGCGGCACAAGCCACTGGAGGATGGAAGTGATCACTCCTGGGTTTGCACGAGTGAAGCTGGGCCCAGCACAAGAGACATGGACAAACTGGAGGCAGTTCAGTGGAGGTCACCCAAATTGCTCAAGTGTTTTCAGCAAATGATGCAGGAGTAAAGTCTGAAGGACCTGGGTTTGCTTAGCCTAAAGAAGAGAAGGCTAAGGATGCATCTCATTGCAGTCTTCCACCACCTAAACGGAGATCTTAAACGTGACAGTCTAACTTGGGGCACGAATAACAGGACAAAAGCCAGTGGTTGCAAGCTGCAGCAAGACAAGTTCTGACTGAGCATAAACAACTCTTCTCACAGAGTGGTCAAGCACCGGAACAGACAGGCTCCCAGGCAGGCTGCAAATCTGTGTCCTTAGAGCTTTTCAACATGTAGCTAGATACGACACTTGCTGTGAGGACAAGGCTGTATGAGATGACCTCCAGAGTTCCCCTCCAGACTAAGTTCAAGGACAACTGTCCTTGGACAACTATCCTGCAATAGTTTGTTGACTCAGTAAAGCTGGAAAGCAGATGAATTGCACGTCAAAAGACTGCAAAAGGACCCATCATACTCATGAATAAACCAGTGATCTCTTAAACTCCAAATAATCAATCTTGAGCATGGCTGCACTTGCAGTCTGTCCTTGATCTGCATTCTGCAGCTCATCCTATCATTACCTCCATACAGATGCAGATAGGCTGCTGACAAACTCAGTGAGCCAGGCACAGGAAAAGAGATCTGCAACATCTGATCGTCAAGTAAGTGATGATACTTGTTCTGCCAATGACCAGGCCCAACAAAAATGATACCACCAGCAGAAAAAGAATCCAATACACAGACTGTATTGTATACAAAGGACATTCCGTGAATTATTGCTGGGGGTACAAACAGATCAATGAGCTGGTACATAATCGATGCCACTCCCAACAATCCCACAAAAGATGTGACTTGGCCCACAACAGGCGGTATAAACAGTGAACCGAGGTTGCCCACAGTTGGTATGAGGAACAGCCAAACCAGTAAGTTAAATACATAAGAAAAAGGAGCCCACATGGCAACTCTCACCCAATCCGCCCGCGTTCACAAAGGTCTAAACAGACCAGGGCCCAGCT
>NW_008590052.1:93886-112855 GCF_000691845.1 Merops nubicus
CGCCCCTGCAGGGCCGGCCGCACCCTGGGGGGAAGCTCTAAGGCAAACTCACCCCCTCTGTATGAAGGGCTGTGGGAATCACCCATATGTCAACCTCAATTCGGGAGCTCAGGCTTCAAACCCCAGCATTTCAATACTTAAGACCAGATCTTTTCTTACATGCTTTTATTGCGTACTCCTTTATAACTACCAAAAAAAACCACAAAAAAACAACAAATACCACACCAAAAACATCTTTCAGAAATGTTACTTTTGTGTGTGTGCAGAGGTACTGAGAAAAATGTTTAAGATTAATATAGAGCTAGATTCCTTTGACAATCATCTTGTAAAGTGTAAAATGTTTGACTTCAAATTATATAATTTCTACACACACACACACAAAAAAAAAAATACCCCAACCCAAGCAGAAAAAGCTTGTTGCTAACTTTTATCTTATCCTAAAACACTAACTTCACTATATTTTCACCACAAAAAGAACAGGACACGTTTTCTAATAGGTGACCAAAACCGACACACAGGGAATTCAAGTAATGATTCCCAAAAGTCACAGTATCAAGAGGACCACATACCATAGGTACTAATTCTTTTATCCTTATCAGCAATGAAAAGTTACAATTGCTGTATATACATAGAAAATATTTGCCTATGTATTAATGATAGCACTAGCAACCATCAAATTCCGTTTCTTCCCAGGAAGATGGTGGAGAGCTCCAGCTTCTCACTCTACAGGCAGACTGAGCAGATTGGAAAGCAAAGCAATTTCTGATGTATGCAACAATATTACCTACATTTAAAAAAAAAAAAAAAATTAAAATAAAACTCACAACTTTTGCCCATATTAAAGGCAATCTGCTGGAATTAGTGTATGTTCATAAAATAAATTGAAAGTCCTTAACAGAACAGTACTTACCAAAAAAAACCAAACCCCTCTAGGCCAGTTTTCACAAAATAAAGGCTTTTTTTTTCTAAAAGTAACAAAAAAAAAAAAAGAAAATTTAGCAGAAAATTTAGGGTCCCCTTCATTTAAAAATTGGAACCAAGCTCTCTGTGCTTTTCCAAGTAAACTAAGGGTATGAAAGTTGCTTCTGTTAAATACAGATGTATGCAAATATACCTGGCCCTCTGGTAAGAAAAGCGGGTGTTGCTTATGCTACGTGAATGACAGTGGAATAGTTATTTCCTGTATTAACAGCATTCTGCTTAATTGTTGGTGTTTGTAATTTTCACAAATGGGATTTAAAATAGGACCAGATACTGCAAAAGTCAGAAAAAGGTGTCATAGAAAGACAATTTTTAAAAGAGTCATCCCCATTTAAGATGATGCTATCTAATGCAGCAATATGCATGAATGTCCTGCATGACATTCTATAAAGTTCTCCTAAACCGTAAAGAAACTGCTAAAAAAAAAATTATTGAAATGCAACAGCTTTGAAATCTGTTTCACAAATTGAAGTGGGTAGAAGAGAATTTACACACAGAGAATAAAAAGAAAATGTATACCCATTGGAATTTCTCCTTTATAAACTCAAGAATATGTTTCTGGAATTTCACATACAGGTTTTGCTACGTACATTCAATGTAAAAGTGAACAGAAGCCTCATGATTAAACCTCATAGAAATTTGAGGTAAACAACACACTTGGATTTAAATTCTGACAAATTCTGCCAACCAATACAGTCATCAGAGTTATAAAGTTATTCTGAATATGTGCCAAAAAGATCCTTTAAGAACACAGCTCTTCCACTGGAAGTGATAGGCTTACTGCAATGGGCAGGAAATGAGATGTTCCTTGCACCAGCAATGCCCCAGAGACTGCTGCCTAAAATGGAGATAAACGCATTCATCAAACATCAAACAGCTACGTCAAAGAGGACAAATTCCACATCATCTGGAATTTATAAGTGTATGCACTGTATAAATGCTGTAATGAAACAAGAAGGACAATTGTACAAGTTTCACTACTCAAAAGACTTCTACCTACACAGCAATGCTAAAACATTCCCTAAAGGTTGGTTATATAAATGAGTATTCAGTAAGGCTGTAGAAGAAACAAATACACCTAACTTGGCTTTCTCCACCACCACTCCAACTGCATCATAAGAACATACATATTAGTGATTTTTTTTTTTTTAAGGTAATGGGTTCTAATGATGCTTTTTCATTATTTTTAACCTATCTCATTTTTCTCCTCATTGTCGACACACATTTTGCATTCAACTGGATCTGAGTACCAAAAGAGCCCATTTGGTTGCATCCAAAAGCATGCAAGAGGAGACAAAATAGCTCTATTTCTCTCTTGTTTCATTAGGCATGCAGCTTCTTGCACTGGGGCTGGGGGGGTCATGGTGGTAAAAATCTTAGTTTGCATAAGCTGTCATCTTTCTATGCTCAAGTCTTTGTTCAGAAATTGGAAAGTGACATTATAGGCAGATATTAACACATTATTTCATATAGCCCCTAGCAGTGACTGAAGTGTCTGTGCAAATCCAGTAGATTCTAAGTGAAACAAAACTCAAGTTTATTGAGCTTACCTTCTCTTATCTCAATCCATTTATCTTATTTCCTCCAACCACTTATATCTAATTTAACGCCTACCACCACAAACATTTACTGCCAGCAATCATTATATTATTCTCACAGATTAATTTCTGCAAGAACAGGTCCTTAGATAACAACAATAAATTGTAAAGTAATTGTACAGTGCCACAGACTGACTCTTCTATGCAATGTTAGGAATCATCAATAAATCAAGGTAATAATTTGATTTATCAAAGATGCTGAAAATACAGAAAGCGGAGCTGACGAAAAATTAATAGGGCAATAAAAGTATAAAATAACAAAGATTCTTTTTTGCTAATTCTGAAGACTTTAGTGGCAATGGTGGTTGGGGAAGCTCTCTAGACTGACCATACTAAATTAACTTCTGCGCACTGCCAACCAGAAATAGTATAGCTCTTTGGACTCCTCTCTTCTCATACACTATGCCCAGCTAACTGGCAGTAAAGCAGATTTACAGAATAAAAACAGATCAGTATTATTTTTTCCTGACTCTTGGTTTCTTCTGATTATCTTCTGAAAGCTTTGTAATAGAGCCAAAGGTAATTTATAGCCAAAGTTAAATGAATGAATAACAGGAAACTGCTAAGTGTTAGATTTCTTTACAGGGTAACACTTCAAAGGTAGACAAAACAAACTGGCTTCGGGAGGCAGCTCTAGCAAACTATGCTTCATTAAACACACGAAGAGTTTAACTCTGTTCAATAAGCTTTTGTGAAACTTCGGCTTCCTCGAAATCAAATTGGTCATAAAAAAGAAAAAGTGAGGTAACTTTAAAGGATTATAGCAGGAAGACATCTGTCATCCCACAGACATTCAATGCATTCATACTGTATAGGTGAAAGGACTGAGAAAAGTGATGGAAACTCCAAATTTGCAGCACTACAAAGTATAGTGTTCAAGCTGTCCTTCAGTGGGATGGCCAAAAGAGGTTAATGATTCTAACTTTGAACATGCTTCCCCAAAACTCACACGGTGATCATTGCTCCAGGGACCAACACAGCAATAGAAGCATTTTGACAAATTTTCCGCTCTGACTGGCTGAAGAAATGGACAAGCCAGCACATCCATATAACAGTACACAGTTTTCACGGACTCCACCTTTTAATACACAGGATTTTCCCTCTGCGAAAGTACTACTACAGTGCTTCAGCTGTTGTCGTCCAAGGTAAACATGATGCTTTCAAAGGATGTTTACTCCTTAATCCACTCTTCATAGCACCTTAATTTGCTGTTCCACAAATTAAACCTCTTAAATTAACATATACTTTCACTAAACTCACATTCCTCCTCAAAAAGCCACAAAAAACATTCACTTATATCTGCATGTCCAACCAGATTGACAAATAAATTTGTAGGAAAAAAAATGCTAGGAATGTTAGGGTGTTCTGTTTTGTTCGGTTCTTTTTTTTTTTTAAAACTCTTCTCTCAAGGTCCACTCTAGGTCAGTCACTTCTAAGGTTAAGCTGCAAGCGACCAAATTTCTGCAGAGCAGAGCCAGACATGGGAACACCACATTAGCAGCTAAGAGGATAAATGGGTTTGTTCCTTAAATTATTCCCACTACCACAGGCGCAGCCCTTACTAGTTGTATTGGGTTTGCATGGAAAGGTTTTGGTAGCAGGAGGCTACAGAGATGGCTTTCTGCGTGAAACTGCTAGAAGCTTCCCGCGTATCCTACAGAGCCAATGCTGGCTGGCTGCCAAGTCAGATCCACCACTGGCCAAAGCTGAGCCCACCAGCGACTGTGGCAGCATCTCTGTGATAACATACTCAAGAAGGGGAAAAGACTGCTGCACAACAGCAGCCAGGAGAGAAGACTGAGAATATGTGAGAGAAACGACACTGCAGACACCAAGGTCAGTGAAGGAGGAGGAAGTGCTCCAGATACTGGAGCAGATATTCCCCTGCAGCCCATGATGAAGACCATGGTAAGGCAGGCTGATCCCCTACTGCCCATGGAGGTTAACAGTGGAGCAGATATCCACCCGCACCACACTCTGGAGTGGGAGAATGCTTGAAGGCGGCCATGCCCTGTGGGAAGCCCATACAGGAGCAGGCTCCAGGTAGGACCTGTGGAGAGAGGAGCCCACACTGCAGCAGGTTTGCTGCAAGGACCTGTGACCCTTTGGGGTACCCATGCTGGAGTAGTTAATGAAGAACTACAGCTCATGGGAAGGATCCATGTTGGAAAAGTTCATGGAGTACTGTCTGGTGCTGGAGAAGAGAGCGAGGAGGAAGGAGAGACAGGGAATGTGTGACAAACCCACCTCAGCCCACAATCCCTGTCCCCCAGCAGTGCTGGCGGGGAGGAGGTAGAGAAACCAATAGTGAAGTTGAGCCTGGGAAAAAGGGAGGAGTGGGTGAAGGTGCTTCGATATCTGGTTTTATTTCTCATTATGCTACTCTGATTTTGATTGGCATTTAAATTATTTTCCCCAAATTGTGTCTGTTTTGCCTAGGACGGTAACTGGTGAATGATCTCCTTTGTCCTTGTGTTGACCCACAAGCCCTTAGTTATATTTTTCTTTCCTTGTCCAGCTGAGGAAGAGGAGTGATAGAGTGGCTTGGTGGGCACCTGATGTCCAGCTAGTGTCAACC
Organism: Merops nubicus; assembly: GCF_000691845.1. Taxonomy (NCBI): domain Eukaryota; kingdom Metazoa; phylum Chordata; class Aves; order Coraciiformes; family Meropidae; genus Merops; species Merops nubicus. Next base: position 99,044 of record NW_008590052.1, read on the forward strand.
CACCACAGGGGTACAAAGGCTGCACCAGCCCACATGAGGAGTATACATGCTGGCTTGTCCTGAGACTCTAGATCCCTAGCTGGGAGCAAGAGTCCACTATGGCTCCTGTCTTACCAGTGTGCTTCTATGTCACAAAACGCCTCAGAAAAAGCAAGAAAAATTACAAAAATAGGGAATAGCTTCTATTCAACGAAAAAGTAAATAATCCACAATTCTTTAGCCTGGAAATGGCAGTAAAAAGGGGTAGTTTCACAGGCCTCTGTCACAGCACAAAGCTCACAGAGAAAGGTGGGTGGGGAGAGGTCTAACTGCAAGTGCAATCAGCAGGTAGTGGGCTCAAAACAAAACAAAGGCATTATTTACAAAAGTACATGGCTAACACACAAACATTTTTACAACAGAGTATTGTGACTGCTGAAAATACACACAGATTGAGGGGGAAGCTGAACACATTACCAGAATAGAAAGAAGTCCACTGTGCACAGAAACTGCATTTGACTCCTGAAGTCTCAGGATAACAGACAGCTGCAGCCTGGGAGAGAATTCATGGATCGTATACGTTTATTGTCTTACATATTTACCAATTTGTTGACCTTTGGCCACTGCTCAGACAGAGAACACTGGCCTATACACATCTCTGATCATGCTTATGCCCATGTTTTACAGAAAAGGAAATTATGTGCCTAGTAGGTTTTTCTTTTCATTTCTTCCAATATTCTACATTTCTATCACAAAAACATCATCCTAAATGACAGACTAATGTAATAGATAAGAATGGTATTGATTTTTACTTATTGTTTCAGATCATATTGTAACTAAAGAGTAGCTTGTCCTTATTCAGTATAACATGGCACAATAATATGGGAAAATTCAGAAAAAGGATAAATATTGGGTTAGTAAAAATGTCTTCTAAATCACATTATAGAGACATAACTGTTTAGTAATATTGCATTTCCTCCAAGGCACAGAAATCCATCTAGTCTTGAATTATTAAAAATACCTGATTTGCCCAATCTGCACACTATAATTAAAAAAAAATCCAACAATAAATAAATAAATGCAGTAGATATTGTTTAAATATTTTAAACACAACCAAATACTATGTTGCTAGCAGTAATAAATCAAGAACTTGACATTTTGATACTCTGACAGGCTACAGCTTAGTCAACCCAACTAGTATGACCAGATACTCTCTAAGGCTCCAGAGGAGTATTTTGAAAGAAATGTCTTGCCACCTAAGGTTTCTAACATCAAATCAGAATATTTAAACACAAAAGTTAGAAGGCTCAATACAAACTCCCTAAACACTCCAGTCAAAAAGTGTTTTCTTTACCCCTTCCTCAGGACCACCTTCCATACTTGCCTTCTTCTCTGCTCTTCCTCCAGGTGCTGAAAGGGGATGAGGAGTGCTCCTGTTCTCATTTCCATATAGCCTGGTAACTTCTGGGATGCAAAAATAGCTGAGGAGTGCTGAGTACTACATCCCTCATTCTTTGATGAATACTTTGAACAGCAGGCTACCATGGCAAAAAATGAGAGGTAGAACAACCAATTCCTCCAGCCTTCTTCCTTTCAGGAAGAAATAAGGTAACTTGTATACAAGACTGCCTCACATGCCAAAGCAGGCATCCAACCATTGCTATGTATAGGACATCATTCTTGAAAGGTCAAGGCATTAGTTTTTTATCCCTGGTAAGAAAGGCAATCAGGAACAGTACAGAAATAATTGATTGGTCCTGTTTTTACCCAGACAGGGCAGACACTGTTCCTGTTCTTTTTCAGTTTGATGCAGATAACTACACATTTTCTGCTGCCTATAATTAAAAAAAAAGCACACACAAAGAAAGAAGCCAAACACACCACACAAACAACCCACCAAAACCAGCACATTACTTAACCATAAAAATACACCATGTCAACAACAAATTGAGAAACAATTTACAAACAAAATGCAATCCACATGACCTCAGGTTACTTCACTCATATTTACCTGCAAATATAACAAAAGATCCTAAAAACTAACAAACTAGAGAGACCATAGGCTAAGAAACATCTGTTTAAGAAAGAAAAAAAAAAAAAAAAAAAAAAAAAAAAAAAAAAAAAAAAAAAAACAAACCAACACACTTTATTTCTAACATTTTAATTAAAAAAAAAAAAAAAAAAAAAAAAAAAAAAAAAAACAAAAAAAAAAAACAAAACACCACACTTTATTTATAGCCTATTAATTTCAGGCAGATGGCCCTGGATCAATATTTATAGTATTTTTAACCAACAGTTGTTTAAAATAAATTATTTATTTCAAAACCTATTAAAAATAAATCCCACAGGCTTGTAACCTCTGCAGTTTTACTACTGCAGCACCAAGCGATTGGTAGCAATGTGAGGAATGCAGGTGTTGAAGAAGAGTGCAGATGGAATTACAGCCCTTCAGAGAGTTTGCCTCAAATCTATTCCAAGCTTTGAAGATAAGGATATTTCAAACCTCCTCCAAATGGGGGAAGGGTGACAACAAACAATCTTAACTCTTCTCTTTCAGCAAGTGTTTGACTAATAGGGGTGGGGGTCTCTTGTGTAAACTTAATATTTGAGCCTGGGTTCAAAGTATTCTTAGGAATACACGGGCTCCTTTTATACAGAGCTGACTAGGTCTGCTAGCTGAGCATACAGAGCCCTGTTTTGGCTTCTCAGAAAGGCAAACTAGCCCATGCAGAAAATCCTGGTCCCAGGACTCCCAGATAACTCTGCAGTGTGGAAATAAATCCTCCGTAACACTACTGAAGCGCTCCACAGATTCACGTCGCTTTAAAACAAAACAAAAAAAACAAACACCCCAAAACCCCTTCTGCCATCCAACTACACTGAAGAGATCTAACTTTGTCAACATGCATAAGAAATAGTGCCATCACATTTTTTCTTATTTCCTTAAAAGGAGATTTTTCCTCTTAAAGAACATTATCTCCATGTCCCTAAAGAAGTCACAAAAAAACAGTCTGAAGAAAACAAAATGTTATTTTGGATGTTAATGTATTAGTTTACTTTCTAATTTAAACAGTTGTAAGAAGCATCAAGTTCAGATTTGGTGTAAACATATCCAGTGCCATTTAATACAAACATCTTCCTTGCAGCCAGCAAGGTTCACTATGCCATTTCCAAATGTATCAAGCCTGCGCACCCTCACCACAAACTTCCTTTCTTAGCCTGAACTACTAAAGTCCTTCTTGCCACCATAAGCAATGACTACATTACCACATACTCTTCAAAGAGTAGACTAACCCATCTCAGATACTTGTAATTAGAGGACAAAACTAAGCTGCTGTCTAAATTTAACAGGGAAGGCCAGAATTTGGGATCATAATTCTGGCCTCAATGGCAGCATTCCAGTCACATCAACCACCCTCAACCAGAGTCCACAACTCTTTAGTCCTCCAGCTAAGTCAGTAGCACAACTTAGATCTACACCTCCTCTGTCTGCAAGACACCACTCTGCAGAAAAACTGTTCTCATTAGCTATTTGAATGACGTGCAACAGAATGACAAGTTACTAGTATTTGCAATTTTCCTCATCATCCCCAAATATCTGTAAACTCCTAAAAGAATCCCTGCAGAAAGAAGTACCAGGAAGCGGGTCTTATTCTAGCCACCACATACGTATACATAACCCAGAGAACCTCAAGTGTTGTGTTTTTGCTTCCCCTACTCTACTTCACCCACACTTACAGAAAAAAAAAATATTGTGAGACTTGAGAATTTAAAAAAAAACAATTCTGTCACAAAAAATGCAGTTACTGGCAGCCATGGCTTCTTATTTTAAATAGTTCATAACCTACCTGAAAAGCAGATTTCAGGTTTCCCAGGAAGAGGTGTCTGTAGGTATATCTTAAAATACGAGCTATATTATGGGAATAAGCACATTGGCATGATTTGTGATATATGACTTTTAATATAGGAGCTGCAGCCTCACTGCTATGGTATCACCTACCGCATAGCAGACAAAGAAAGCGTTATGTAAAAAAAATAGAATTATATTGCAGAACTTTCCAAAACAAAGAGTATATCTGCAAAATATTTAAATCCAAAAGGAAAACAAATACACTGGAAAAAGTTTTGTACTGAGAGTAGTCGGGTCACAATAGTTGAAACATGTTACAGACAAATCAAAGAACAGAAATACAGTATCACTAGAAGGTTTAGAGCTGGATTATCACTTCTGAACTACATACCATCACATAAAGTCCCTAACACAATGCCTTTTAAACTGATTATTTTCACATTGAGTTCTTGAGTGGTTATAGCCTAACCACTTTATCTGTCACATCATTTATTCATTTTATTTCATCTACATTTGAAGAAATACTACTCCCTAAAGGATGCGGTTTATCAAGGGAGACCTGTGTTTCATACACCTACAGCCTTACAACCATGCCTCAAGTTCCCTGAGGCCACTGATCTTTCGCTCCTACTCACTGGTCAAACTGACCTAAGTTCCAGTGTTACATGAAGCATAGTATCTTAAGTGGTGTCTGAAGTCTCTTGGCTCCTATGCTCTTGGCTCTATGAACATATTCAGGAATTTTAAAACTTACATTCAAACTATGAAGCCCAAAAAATTTACAGGAAATATTTTATAAAACCATATAGTCTTTCAGGAAGCTGAAAACACTTCCCCCTCTCTCCCCTTCTCCCCTCCTCACCACACCTAAAACTTGGTCATTCTAACACACTTGTACTTAAAAAAAAAAAAAACTGCAAGACTACAAACTGTTTCTGTAGAATCACAAATATATTTAGAGAGACTAAACATTTTGTACTGAAGTGTTACACTTGTAGGTCAAAATATTTTCTCACACTCTATGTATTCTGAAATTAAAGGAGCCATTCACAACAATGCGAGTTTAACCCAAACTGCACACAAACATCACATATTTCTAAATGAAAAAGGTAAGAAGCAAGGTAAACTTCTTAAATGCAGCCGCATGATAAACATGGTGAGCCACTGTGGGAAAGATATAAGAAAGACGGGTTGATAATAGTTATTAAATCTTCAGAGGAAGAGAAATGGTTTTCTTTGATGTTTGAGGAACGCAGATGTCACTTCAATGTTGACTTCAATAACTCCTGGCTTTGCTGTAAGCAGTCATATTTGTCTTACAAATCTTAGTCTTAGCATACCTAAGCATTTTACTGATAAAAGGTAGGATAACCTGAAATTGTTCAAATTAAATTTGAATGGTCCACTGAACCCTTAGTGACATCTAATCCTTCCGTTTTTGAGATTGTGGATGTATTTTCCAAAAGGCTGTTGAAAAGACTATCTTCAAATAAGCCTGAGCAGCGTCTCAAGGATTCAGAACAAGAGTAACCAGATACAACTCAAAACCAAGAGAAAACCGTAGTGAATAATTCCACTTAAAGTTAGTATCAAACACAGAAAACCTTAAGTCTTGAAAATGAAACAGTAGCAGTTATACACATGGAGTTTGTGTCATAATTTAAATACCTAGTTCACAAAGTAACATATTTACGACTATTAATTAGCATTACCAGAATCTGAACTGGTAGATGTTAACAGCATTTGTATCTAACAGCAACATGTAAATGGTACAGGATCTGACGTAGTCAGAGGACTCGGCATAACTGTGTGTGGGTTTCCTTACATGAAGGATGTCTCATTTATAAAATTTATACTATTGCAGAAAGCCAGGTATTTCCAACTAACAGGAATCTCAAGAGAAGCACATAAACCAGTAACCTCTTAGATGTCACACCCCTGTTCTACTATGGGATCATTAAAAGATTATCAGTAGCTTCACTGACAGCAACAGTTGATAAATATGGAAAGCTGATGTATATCCCACGACTTCATAAGAGAAATAAACCCTCTGTAAGATCACATTACAGTATTCATTTTAAATCACTCTTGAAAGAAAAAGAAATGGCAGCCACAACTTTCACCATCTGCTTAATAATATTTCTTTTTCTTTCCAAATCTAATAGTGCAGGACTTCCTTAACTTCCAAAGAGTAAGAGGCAACCCTGAGAAAAATTATCATTTTCCACATCCAAAATCATGTCTGTGTAAGCTTTTCTGCTCGTTTGCAGGCTCAGGACCAATTCTGAGCGGCACACACAGTAGTAGAAAGCAATGTTGGGTGGACAAACATGCAAGTAAGGAAGCTTAAAGCTTTCACAGTGCTACTGCACAACTTAAAACCACTCGTAGTCACCAGTTCAATTTTTCCCTAAACAGAGAGAGCTTTCAATTGCACTCATGTAAATTAGCTTGAATTTTAATGAATAACAACTGTTTAGAAATCAGTGGGAGTGGGAGGGTAAATCAATGAGGTTTTAAGTTCAGTTGAGGCCACGGACCCCAGATAGCCCAACACATAGCATGCATCTTCAATCTGCCACTCATGGACCTCAGTAGTTCTGACATGGATTCAGCAGATAAACTGGAAAAGTTGCCCCTTTTCAAGCTGCTGAACAATGACAGCATGAACTATGTTTGTATGAAATCTCTGGGTCTTTTTAAATAGCCATGCATTATTCTGCAGACTTAGAAAGTGAATTGCCAAGAATTAATGCATCATTAAATTTTGAGATAAAGACGAGAGAACTTGTGCCTCTGCAAGTTCAGAGGGCAGAACAACAGAGTTGCCTTCATACTTTTTTTCAGAAAAAATGGATGCAAGGAGAAAAAGTAGATGAAAAGCATGTGCAGCTTCAAATTCTTCCAGCAAATAGCTTTTCCACTTCAGTCAGAAAACCACCATAGAATTTCATATATTTTCATATAAAATTGCACTTTATGCCTCATAATCAGATTTCTCTTTTTTTTCCTCCCCTCTTTGAATGCCTCTCTGTCTAGCTACCATTTCTTCTCACACCCACCTACATAAATTTTCTTTTTCCTTAGAACTCGAGCAATTTCAATTGTTTTAAGGTTTATTACATTTGCCTTAGGTAGTGCTTAGCTAAAATACAGATATTCAGCTCATAATTCCCTATAAATAACTATGCAACTTTCCTTTGAGCTTTATCCAAGTCATAACAGTATCTAGATCCAAAAGCAAGCTCACTGGAGTCCTATACTTCAGGGGAGGAACAGTTACGACTGCCCAGCATCTCTGGTTTTCATACATTAAGTTGAAACAGCCTTTCTTTGCTACCACATGGTCTCACAAGTTTCCACTTCTCACAGTCCTCTTTGACACCACTACTTTCAGTAATTCTTTAGACTGAATTTCCATGTTCCAGTGATATCAAAGCAACAATGTTATCATCTATCCATTTTTATTTGTTCTTGACTTTTAGGTATTTTTTTAATCTGCCTGTGAACAAATATTCAGAGAAATTCTTCACTTCTGATATTAGTTTTACTTTCATAGTCTTCATAATTTGCAGCCTGCATTTCCCATTTCTTTTTCTGATAAAGATAATAATACAAAGAAATTCTAATACAGCGTTACCACTGTGCTTCAGCCTTGTCCTTCTCAGATTTAAGTGAAGCCAGATGAATTTGAATTGCCTACTAATCCAAATACTTCAAGTAGCTCAGCAGCAAACTTTTACTGTACTTCCTTATGCCCCTACTCTTCTCCTCTATACATTCCATTTCACTCTGGACTTCTAACAGGAATTTCAGAAATAAAAAAAATAAAAAACACAAACCCAACACAAAAAACTCAGACGCCTGTAAAGATGGAGCTTGCTTAATTCTTGAAACACATTGTTCCTTCAAAACTGCATAATCTGGGCCATCAAATTCCTTGCTTCTATATAAATACGTTCTTTTTAACCACTAAAATTTATAACTTTATAGCATTCAATATTGAGATACAAAATGCCCAACCACAGAAACAGTGAGGAGCTGTATGACTAGAAATACATTTTTACTGCTCTGTGTCACAATGAGAATTGATTCTGAAATACATCATGGACAATTCCTGCCCTAAACAAGATACAATTTAAGGTAAAAGCTCTAAGAATACACATGGAGACTGCATATTAAAACCCCAAGAATCCACAATACAAAGAAAAAAAAATATTTTTTTTTTTTCCATTTGCCTTACTAGTATTCTTCCTATTCCAGTCAGCTTATCTAAAATTAATTAAAACTTTTAAGGTGTGCTGATTTGTGGGGCTGAGTCATGCTTCCATTAGAGACCCACTGCAAAAAAAAGTGAACACACACCAAGTTCTGTTCTGGATACAAACTATACATAGTTGACATCCTATACTGGACAACAAGAATCCGAACAAACCCTGAGGAGCTATAATCAATAATTCTAACTCCTGGCTTAGCCATAGAGATCTTTTCAGTCTTTCCACACAGCCATGCTACGTACACAGTTTGTAACAAAGAGCTGAGAATTTGAAGTAAGAGGAAGGAAATACCTAGAGGACACATCAGATTTCCCTCTGTGAAAGGAAGTGATGCTTTCTCCCCTTCTCCTGCCAGATAGGTGTCTCTTTATTTGTACACACACATACACGTGCCTGCACTTCTCACTAATGTTCCAGCCCTCAAGTTTACTTCTGTTATCTTCAGCACTAAGGGGGGAAACTGGCACTTTATACTAGAAAGCTGTACTCTTCTTACAAAGTGGCACAGATTTTTTTATTTCAGGACCATTGTTTTAACATGGTCATGGGAAGCATACACCACCCTCCTATTCAGATGACAAATGGGTATAAATATCTCAAATAAGAGGTTACATAAGGAATTTTTAAATACTGTCATATGAACATAAGTCATGTTGGAATAAAATCCCATAATATTTAAAAAATATATTTCCTCATTATCTACTGACCCCAGCTATTAAAAGATAGATTTAAAAAATATTGTCCCATGAAAAAAAAAAAAAAAAAAAGTGAGTTGATCATTAATAGAGTGCTATACTTCAAGGTTGTTTTTGTTTGTTTGTTTTTAAAAAAACCTTGCAGATGCATAACCTATCAGGTTTTTGCTCAAAGAAAAAAAGAACTAATTCATGAAAATTTCTATGAAACCTTACCAGTGTTACTGTTCTAAACAGCATCTAATGGGACCAGCGCAGGCTTTTTACATGCTCGTTTGTTGTCACCATCCCAAGACCTGACCCTGCATTCTGCGATTTCTGTCACTGTTTTGAACTTGCTTTTAAAGCAACTAACTTGCGCTTTTTTTTCCTTACCTATAGGTTAAAAATAATTTTAAAAATATTATAAAACATGATTATCACATTCATGCCCATAACTATGCAAATATAAATTTATCAGTTGACTTCACATGGGACTGTATGGCATTAGGACTGAGTAATAATTTAATGCTCACAGTTTTTAAAGTGTGTGTTTAGAATTCTGTTGTGACTGAACATTCTGCCAGAAAAGTCTACAGAAAGCATCATAAATGCTTGTATTTGCAGGATATGAAATTTCTTCACATACATACTGTGGGCTCCATAGCAAAAAGAAAAACCCAACCATATGAATATATAGCAACAACATGGCAATCTCAATAGAAATTAGTGCTTTGAAAGAAAAGTCAAGCTATGGAAACAAAGCTTTAAGTAAAATTGTAGCTGTAAAGAAAAAAAAGGCAAAACAATCCCAGTATATAAATATATCTTCCAAATTCTTCTCTTGTATATAAATGCTTCAGCCAAAAGTTTTGCCCTAGTACAGATGAATGGTTTATATTAGTTGAATGTTGGAGCCTTTTAGGACTAAAAATATGTGAGTCCACTCTGACATACCATTTTGCCATAACCATAGCGCACTGTGGGTTGGAAGGGACACCTGTCTGCAGTAAGCAAGGACATCTTGAACTAGATCAAGTTGCTCAGAGCCCTGTCCACAAAATCACAAAATGGTAGGTGTTGGAAGGGACATTGGAAGACCATCTATAGTCCAACCCCCTGCTAAAGCAGGTTTACCTAGAGCTGGTTGCACAGGACTGTATCTGGAGGGGGGGGCTGAACATCTCCAGAGAGGTATCTCCATAACCTCTTTACACCTAGCCTGAATCTACCCTCTTTTAGTTCAAAACCATTACCTCTTGGCCCGTTGCAACAAGCACTGCTAAAAAGCCTGTCCCCATCATTCTTTTAGGCCCCCTTTTAGTACTGAAAGGCTGCAGTAAGGTGTCCCAATGCAAGATTAGGACTTGCAGCTGGAACATACAAACTTGAATATCCCAGAAATTTGATCAAGCCTCCACATTCTTACTTTACCATAGTATTCATTACCCTTGTCCTACAGTAGTTCTTTTTGTGATCTCTGGACTGTAGAGCTAGTGCACAGGAAGAAAAATTGTCAGCATAGCGAAGAAAAACTGAATCACAGACATTACTCCCACTGTAGTCACATTTATAGGGTTCCCAAATGAAAAAAAGAAATTGTTGTTAAAATAATGTGAGCCGTGGACAAGAGCAGCTAACCTCAGAAGAAATATCACTGCTACTTCCAATGTATTTCCCAGTATCCCATGTTCCTGGAGATGTCAGAAAAATACAGATTCATTCGAAGTTGCCAAGATCAACTGCATCTCAAATGGCCGTTTTGAAAGAAAAGAAGCTCAAGTTTACAATGTCACATAACACTACACAAGCACATTTCCTCTACATACCAGGTGTATCTAGCTAAAGTACAGATACACTGGATCAGGAGGTGGTCTGCACTTGAGAAAGGTTAAGAGAGACATGCCAGTGTCCACAAACCATTTTTCTACTGCTGAGTAGAACTGGTTTATAATTGACATTCTGAGGAAATTATAAACTGTATTCCACTTCTAAAGCCTGTGTTATTCAGAAAATTTCTGCATATGTACCACAATACAGAGAAAACTACAAATTGTTCAAAAATATTGGATAACACAATAATAGTGATAACTGAAGTACACATCAAACCGTTCATTGTTCTCAGCTGTTTTTTTGTTTCTGCAAAAAGGTCTAAATAAAGGAGAAAAAGCAGGCTCAAAAGTATTTGCAATACAAAGCCACTGAAGTATTAATATGTAAGATGCCTTTTTTTTTTAGCACAGCATATTTTGTCTTCTTAAAATGGGCCCTGACCATGGGCTGCTTCTCAGTATAGCAGCATACCTGCTTTTTCCAGCCTAAAAACTTGAGTTTACAGTAACCACAGGGTTAAGCTGAATGACAACAAATTATTTCATTCAGTTGCAGTCTTCTCTTCACCAACCTAGTTTTTTGCCTTTCCCGATCAAATGTATCAACCACCTTCTGCATCTCCTTTTCTGTATCTGCCATTTCTTTCATTTTTCCATTCCTCCACTGGAGAGGAACTGACAAACCTTCGCTTTCCTCTTATTCCCACATCCCTTCTGATCAGTTTTTACATTCCTTTCCATCTCATTTTCTCACTTCTTCCCTACCTAGCTATATCCTTCTATATACAAAGAGATAGGAACTCCACTCAACCCCCACAATACCACATACTAACATGCTTCTCTCTGGAAATTTTTACTAGTGTGAATTTGGTTTTGTTCTTAAGCACTTCGGGATTCAAAACCAAATCTCTAGTAAGCAATCTTATAAAATCCTTCCAACAACTACCCTATTGCATACCAAAACTTCCTGGTATATTATTTGGGGATTTATTGTTTTTAAAAAGCCTTCATCTAGCCCAACAAAGAAAAAAAGACATCCTTTAAATCTTGTGCTATTGGCTGTTGGAAATGAGTAATGAGAAGCAGGATCAAGGATGGACGAGAATATAAAGTTTTGAAGGAAAAAAAATCAAATTTTTTGGCAGCTTAACACTGGACCTGTGACCACACTAATAAAGAACACCACAAACATACATCTCATGAAGCAAAGTGAGATAATCCTCTGTTTGCATGAGGAGAGCACAGACTTGGAGCTTAACACAATCTTTAGCTGAAATGTTTATCTGTAGAACTTCAGATTTATGCAGACATTAAATCCATTACTTAAGAACACTCAACCACTGCTCAACCACAGGAGGCCCATTATTAAGATGTATCCGGTGGGTCCCTGCTGTGGAAACAGCTGATTACAGTAGTCATATCAAAGAAGTCAACACCAAGACCTTACAAAGAGGAGTTGAGCACCACTATCTATATAAGGCTAGCAAACACATGTGGAGATTAAATGCCAACTTCTTTATTAAACAGTGCTGGAAGGATAGAAAGACCCCGTGGGATCTTTAAGGGGGAAAGCACCCTCTCATTTCAAGTCACAAAATTTGATTGCAAAAACTGTACCAATAAACTAAGTCTAAAGATATGAATCCTTTCTAATTCTCTTCAATAAAAATGGGGTTCAGAAGTTCAAATGGGAGGTCTTTTTGAACTTGGCTAGCTTGAGCAGGTTAGAGTGTTCAAATGAGCAACTCTATCAGCAGCAGTAGTGCTGGGAATTTTTGAACAACTGTGGTGGGTTGAAGGGGGAATAATTTTCAAGAAACATCATCTGTGTCTCTGTTTCCTGAGGGATACACCAGCAGGGACTCCTAGGTCAGAGCCATGTTCTGAGAAGCAGCCCAAAGCAGTATAAACATGATTGCTCATTCACTGAGACTGAGGAACAGATTCCTTGTGACGTCAGCAGGCACCGACACAGGTTCCCTGTGTCCACAATAATGTATGCAGCTGACAGCTTGATCACAGTCTTATTTACTTGTTCGGTTTTTAAACTACTTGTCTGAGGATATTTATACCTTTAAAAAATGTAGCCTTTCAGACATAAAGCTCAAAGAAAAAGCACACAGCCCAGTAAAGTGAAATATACTTTTGTAGGTCAACTAAGAACACATACTTATATTACAATGTCTTCCAAAGAAAGAATTAACATCAATGTCACATGCACATGGGAACTACTAGGTGAACTACAGCCTAAAATCAACAGAGGTATATGTCTCAATTGTCAGAAGTCTGTCATTAATTCAACAGTTAGAAGTTTGTTATTAACGCAATAGTCAAGTATACACAATTCAGAGCATTTTATCATTAGCAGGAGAGATAGCACAGGCACTGTCCCAGTGAGTGACACTGAAGTTATCGCACTTATTAATTCCAGAAGAACGTTGGATCATTAAATTTAAAAAATAAAACCAAAACACTGTAACTTTGTCCTTGTAACAAGCCTGAAGTTATGTTGAAACACCAGGTTTAACTCTAAAAGGACAAAGCATCAAACCAAGATACTCATTTCATGTTTTGTTCTGAAATGTGACAAGGATGCTTTTTCACTTCACTCTTGATCTCTCTACCTCCTGTCCCAGAGTGACTGGGTGGCATGTGGAACAGGTGTTGTGGTCAGCTGAACAGACCTTGTCTCTGCTGCTCCTTCCTCCTCAAAGGCAAAGCATCAAACCAAGATACTCATTTCATGTTTTGTTCTGAAATGTGACAAGGATGCTTTTTCTTTTTTTGTTTGTTCATTATGAATTGCTGAGACAGTGAGATTAAGCCAGGTGTCCCTGAGACTGCTTCTGGCCTCTGTCATTTAAACCCTTCAGGGAAGGGCTGCTTAGGACCTAGATCGGGGTTATGATAGGTCCAGCTTGAAAAAAGATAAATACCCATTATTGTATCTGTCATACTTTGCAGATTTTGTCACAGATATTGTGATAGCAACACTTGACAGGGCACCTCATTAAGTCTGAAACATAACATAGTCTGTCGTGATGATTATCTGATGACAGAGCAGGTGTTCCAAAGTTGTTATGATGATTTTGATGCTATAAAGAGATCCTCATGCAGAAGGCATGTGGAATACCACCACAGCCACAAAACAGAGTGAAAGAAGAAGTGGAGTCCCCCTCAGGGATCAGTGCTGGGACCAG
>NW_008590053.1:0-13986 GCF_000691845.1 Merops nubicus
TGTATTTTTCTCCCTTTTCTCCCTGCCATGCGGGGGGTTGGGGGGGTGAGCAAGCGGCCACGTGGTGCCTGGCTCCTGCCTGGAGCTAAACCACCACAAACAGAACAGAACCAAACAAATTAGTACATGTACAAATATTAAACATAAGAACATGAGAGCTGAGAGACCATGTTATTACACCGCTTACATGAAACCTGCCATAGCATATCTTTGACCATCCCTGCCAGTCCTCTCTGAACCTTCTCCAGTTCCCCTACATCTACTATATCAGAGAGAACCACAAATCAAGGGACCTGGAAAAGGTTGTATGGATTAAGCTCTTTAGAGGAACACAAGTGTTAGGGCAAAAGGAGCAGCAAAAAGAACTACAAATTGCAAGACAAATCTCAGCTTCTGCATTTCAACAATTCAGACACATTTGAAGGAATAAAACACTGAAATTGAGAGGTCATCAATTGCCCAGAAATTACTATTTTGGAAAGTCAGCAGCAGTTCCTCTCTTAAGTTGCAATACTGAAATTGTAAACTAAACAAAATACATCATTTAAGGAGCAAATGACACATTGCTACAGTTATGGTACTGCCATGGCACTAGTGATGGCCACAAATAAAATATAAGATTTAATAGACAACCGGGGTTGTAAATCAGTGGATTTTTTTTTTTCCCTAATTTTTTTTTGTGTCAACTTGACAAGGCTAGGTAACAGATGGTATATTATGTTTTTCCTGCTTTTTAAAAACAAGCTACAGATGGCTATAATGAAATCCTCATTAACACACATTTTCACATTTAGTATAGCAGTAATGGAACTTTCAGGTCTGGAATTTCCTGTTGGTTAATTAGTGGTTATGTTAACAGCCCAAGGAAGTGCACAACCCAAAAAGTTTCCTTATTGTTTAATCATATAATTACTATATTCATGTTTCTGGGAAAGCTCTCAAGACAGATTTAATGTCACAGTGAAGCTACCTTTATAAACCTCCCTCTGTTTGTGAACAACTGTATTATTTTATTTAGCAGTGTGAGTAGGCAGGAAAGCCATGAACAAGGGTAATTAAGCTTCCTCTGGGACATTTCAGCTTCTTTTTATTTTAGAGATACTAACTTATAGTTACAGAATTTTTCAAATATGCATACACCAAACACAATACAGAAAAGCTAGGATCAACAACTGTTGGTCTGTTGCTATAATGTAAATACAAGTTCATTGATTAATGCTTAAACAATTTTTTTTTTTTTAAACTCAGTTTATAATCCTCCACAAAAGCTTGAAATACAACATATGCTTAGCAGCACATTAAGATATCAGTAAATCTGGGATCTAGAAAGAGGAAAATAAAAAAGGATCACCACAAATCTTGTACTTGGGTAATTTCCATAAATGAAGCTGCTCCTGTTACACAAGCAGGCCTAACACTAGCTGTAAGTTAAACAACATGATTTGAATAGTAGTGAAGGAAGTGGTATTCACAGCTAAAAGCCTGCTGGGGTTTAGCAATCCACACACCATTTACTCACTGATGACACTGCACCTTCATGACTGTTACACTACAAGATGAAAGCTGCAGTGAAGAGCCATACCCATGCCTTGGTCATGCCTTCACTGGGTGGTACATGCATATCCCCACACAACTGATATCCACACTGGTCCTATGGCACAAGAAAACTGGTAGCCTGGCAAAAAACAGGTCCCAAAATACTACTGAAGATTATTGGCTTTTTTTGGAGGGTTGCTCTGTGTTGGTTTGTTTGTTTGTTTGTTTTTTGGTTGGTTGGTTTTTCTTTTTTCCTTCTTAACTGTCATCACCAAAAATTTACACTAAGAAAATGCAGCACTCTTGTACAGGTGGGAACATACTGAGTTAGCAGGCAATGGAAACAACCATGCTGCTTTTTGAAGTGCTAGGGATTCAGAAAGAGGATAACTACTGTCAAGCCATCATGAAAGGAATATAATGAGGAAATATAATGAGGAAAACTTGACTTGGAACCAAAGTTACATCGTTAAAAAGAGACAGCATCCAACTATTTAAGAGTTGTAACACTAAAAATATCTTTTAAGCCTCCAAACGCACTTGGAACTGCAGCAAAACAGAATTTAGATTTTCTAATAAACACCTTATTATTTAAGAAACACATTATTATTATGACTAGTCTGTAAGATTTTGGAGCCCTCCCCATTTCTCAACAATTTATTAAGATAACATTAAGGAGAACTGAAACAGTATTATCTTCCTTAACCAGTGGAAGAAGGAGCCACGCACAACAAAGACTTTCTGGAACATTACATGTCACTATGGGATTCAGCAAAAAAATGTACCCAAAAACCAAACAACTGAAAAAAATTGCCATGTTTTTGGAGGTCTGAGAATTACAGCTCCAAACAGTTGCTGTGCTTCCTTAAATCACTGAGAGGCCTAGAAAGCTAATAAAAAAAGACGGACAAAATAAAGCTCCCAGGGTGATTTTCTTCTGGAAAATCCCATGCTTTAATTCAGAAACTTTCAGATTCAGTTTCACACACAAGTTTTCATAATCATATCCATTCCTTGACAGAACAGTCTGTACTTCAATGGATCTTTTTATGGCACTGTTGCTGTAAGGAATTTAGATGTAGCTTTAATAAGTTGAACAAGTTTCTTGTTATGAGTGTTTACACATAGCATAATGCTGTTTGAAAAATTTGTACCTCTGGTCGAGGTTAGTAACACTTACTCTTCTCCTCCCAAAACAAAAAGTTAAAAATAATTGCAATGTTTCAATGCTAAACAGTTTGTGAAGTAAGGACACCTTGTGTATACTTCATCCAGCACTCCCTCACTCTGTTCTTCAGAATGGCATTATCTGGTGGTGTGCACAATCTTTTGAGTACCTGTGCTCATCAGATGATAAATTAGAAGGAAAGGAAAAAAGAACAAAAAACCATTATACTACAGTTATAAACTTCATCATGCAAGTTTCATGGACTTCCTTAAAGTGAAGTAAACATAAGAAAATGGAAAAATTATACAGTTAATAGCACTGGGATCAATACTAAAAATTGTAATGAAAAGCCCTCCTCTTTTTAATGATGACATCAAATAATTCCAATCAGTTCATTTTACAGGAGCTGAAACCAATGTACAGGATGGCCTTCGTTCCAAAGGGGTAAGAAGCTCTCTGGGGAGCAAAAGTCCATGGTTGCAAAGACGGCCCATGGGAAGGAACATGCCTCAGGTTCTCTGCTACCCGTAAAACAGGAATGAGGAAGGAAAATAAGCTTTCTTTCTTACTTAATATGCAACAACACAAGCTCCTTAATTCAGATGAGGACGTATCTTTGGAATCAGTACCACAGACAACTAAATGGGGTGTGTACCACACCAACGTCTGCAAGGGGCAGCTAGTCATATTTGGGAATTCTCTCTAGCATTCAGAAGAAGAATGCTCAGATCAACCAAGTTGAAAAAAAGAGAAGAGAATATGCATTCCAAAATACAGACTTAGGTCTAGATATAGCAGAGATGGTATAGTGCCATTAACTATTTAAAATATCTCCAAGAAGATGAGACAAAACAGGTTAACATCCTGAAAGTGTTATTTGCACAATTATGATCTAAAATTTAAACAACAACAAAAATCAACTTTGGTTTTGTCTGCTTCAAACTATTATTCTAGAGTAGTATTCAGAAGTGCAAGTGTTGCAGTCATACTCGATATCTATCACACATTACAGTATTGGGGAATTTACTTTTTTATTTTAGTTTTGGGAAATCTACAATATAATCCTACAAAAATGCTCCTACCATGAGCTATCATGTGTGCCGAAAAGAAAAAAAGTATTTTACATTGGCAAAAACTGACAAAGCTCACATTTCATCTTCCACCATTCTAATATTTTGCTGGAATGCTCACTTGAATGTAGAAATTTTCCATGGACTAGCTCAACAGTAGCTCATAAGCTCCTTGAAATAGCTACTAGATAAACCAGATATTCTAGAAATTAGGTACAACCCTTATACTATACTGCATGGGTGTACAACACACACAGTGCTACACCACTTGTGTAGACTGTCTCCTCTGTACAGAACAGACGCTTAACAAAATTCTGTATGTTAAAACATCCCAAGTTCTTATAAGCTCTTCACAGAGCAGGACTGTCACCTTGATAAAAGTTTAAAAAAAAGAGGCGACAGAAGTATTCAAACACTTCCATTTGTGTGGAGTACAAATACTGAAGTCCTATCAAATGAAAAAGCTTACAGTGAATAAAACTAATGAAAGCAGGAGGAAAGAAGAAATGCCAACAGCACAGTTTAATGAAGCTGAGTTCTGCTGGGGGTGGGGGAGAAAGAAGAATATTTAGCCATGCAGAAAGTGGCCTCTTATGCCATAGTAAGTTCACAAATGTTTCCAGATGTCTTGTCTTGACATGCTGCTAAAAAACCCATGTATTATTGTAGAGTGGTATCAGCCACAGAACATTTGGTCTGCTTACCTGATATTATCTACTTTTAAACAAACATATGCATACAATACAGCAAGATTTTATGATTTAGTGTTTCACTTTAGCCCTGGAAGTTTTGCAAGCCCTCAACAGAGAGGCAAACAGTTATGGTAGGCGTCTATTTCTGGCAACGTTTTTTCTGTCAAACAGTCCCAGTTAGGCACAGCATATCACACGACTGAAAGAACAGCATGTATCAACACTGGGGTTTCTTGTTTGGATTTTTATTTTGTTTTCCCCTTCCCCTGTGGATTGTTCATAAAAAACAAAAGTCACCTTTTCATAAAGGTTCTTAAAGATAGAAAGTTTCATAGATGAGCTCATGTAACAGTTTGCTAAATTTTAATTGAAAGAAAGATCTAAACAAGAGTACCTATTAAAAATATATAGAAGGGCATACAGCATAGTCATGAATCACAACAGCAGGCAGAGATTTTCTTTTCCAGTGGAACAGAGTGCTGTCACAGACACTAACAGGATTTTATTCACAATGATGATGTCTTTAAAAGAACTTGAATCGCACGGTGTACAGGTTTTTAAATGTCTTTCCTTAAAATAAAATTGCAGTCTTTTTGTGATCTAGGGTATGAATTGAGACATTTTGCTAGTCAAAATTCTAATACAGGTAGGACTCATGTCAGAACCTGTGATACACAAGAATGTACATACAAGTGTACTTTTGAATATTCTGTTTTAAGAAAGAGCAGTCAGATTTATCCATGACTTAGGTTTGAGTCACCTGAAAAATGTCTACTGAACAAAAAACAAGAACTGAAGTACAATGAGAACTTGTTCCTTCCACTGCAATTTATAGCAGCCTGAAGAGATTCTGCAATAACTACCTTAAATCGCAGACACTTTAGTTTACATATCCCAAATACTGCAGAAACCTGATCTGTGGTAGAAAGAGCAAATAAGCTTCCTAAATAGAGACAAGCAATCAAGAACTTCTCCATGACTTTCTCTCACATCCACTACTTCTACCTTTGGTTGTTACTACCTGGAAAACCAGGCTTTCAAACATATGTATTAAACCACTCAAAACTGTTCTACAAAAAATAAAATACAGTCTTTTACTCTTTCTTTTTAAGCCTTTTCTTCATCATTTTGCTTAGGTACACAAACTGCATTTACATTGAATGTAATTTTTAAAAAATGCAACATTTCCTGTCAAAGAATGGAAACTCTTATGCCAACATCAGAAAACTAGAACTCTGCATTTTTAATTCTCACTATTTAAGACTTTCCAGATTCAATAACAAACATCACAACCTACAGGTACAGACTGTAATATCAGATATTTCTACTGCTAGCATCAAGATTCTGCAAGAACTCATACCCCACATTCACACACTTCTACTTACAATTTACAAGCAAGATATGTGAATTCAGGAAAAAAAAACCAAGTATAACTTCTGTAATTAGGACACAAGTGTGACTCCAAGCACCTGCTTATCAGAGAAATTCTATACACATTAAATACACAGCTTGATACTTACCATGCTCTCACATTTTATGTTTCTGCTATGGAAAAATACAAAGCCCTCAGTGACGATGCTGGAGACCAGAGGTGTCTGAATAACACATCAAGGCTTTACTAGCCCAGACTTGATTTGTCCCCTTAGTCACTCATCCTGCCCCCGCAGCATGCAAGTAGCTCTGGGGCAGGCGGGCAGCAAGTGCTCTGTGAAGCAAGGAAACCCAGGCGGCATCACCTAGCCGATAGCAGAGCCACCCAAGTGTGGAAAGTTCATTTCACATAAGTTGATTAAAATAACTAACTACTTCTGTAGCAAGAAAATACTGAAGGCATATTGAAAGCATTACATTAATAACTCTTATAACATTAAAGGCACCATTTTTAAACACTCTCCTTGGACTACGGAGTGGCCGGTCAGCTTTTGGTATATTGAGGACAGGTGGTGGGCTGTGGTAGCAAGCCCAAGGTACTGTTGGTGGTACCTGCACTGAGCAATGAGGTTAGTACTGCCAGCTAGGCAGCAAGGGCAAGAGAGTCTCATCTGTTCCTGACATAATGGCAGGAAGAAAACACAGATAGGTAAAACCCTGTCTTTCACCCAGAGATGTCAGTAAAATTAAGCTGGCTGTGAGGAAGAAAACAGGTTCTGCTCTCTGCACCAGGCCAGGCAAGTGAACCACCAAAAAGTTTCTACCTCTATGTTTGCTTGGTGTGAAATATCCTCAACATTGTATTAATTCCTGTACTGGAAAACCACAATCTTAAACCTGCTGGTACTTACCCCACCAAGATTTGAGCAACAATTTAAAATGGTAAAAAAAGGCAAAGCACTACATAACCCTCAAAGCATAACACTGCTTTTAAGAACAAAGTCTCTCTAACATCCTTCAATTAAAAATGCAGATGTCTTGAATGTGAAATATCAATTATCTTCATAAGAAATGCTGTGTCTACCCAGACAATTTAATTTTAAAATGAAACCGTCTTCCTAGACAACTGGCTACCTGGAAATAAACTACATGCATACCTGAACAGATGAGGCCAAATAACATGCTCCTTCACATCATTGCTGTGAATTGACACCTGTTTTGCTTTCCTGCTCCAATGTGATAATTTCTTTCCTATGACTGAACCAGCCATTGTTTAGTGATTTGATGTGGTAGGTGAATGAACTGGCATTGCTCAGAAATCCTCTTTCTGGTTCTCCATTGTATTGAATCTGGCTGAGCTGATTTTCCCATAGCAGCCCTCCTGGTGCAAAGCTTTTGTGTTGGGAGTTAGAAGGGCGTTGATAACACCCATGTTGTGACTACCACTGAGCAGTGCTCACACAGCACCAAGGCTCTTTCTAAAGGGAGCGCAGGAGCTTGGGGGGAACATAACCACAACAACTGACCCAAACTGACCAAAGGGATATTCCAGACGCTATGGTGTCAGCTCAACCATAGAGCCAGTACCAAGGAGGCGGGGGGGGGAGAGGCGGCTACTCGGTCCTGCGGAGCAACCACTATGCATTTTGGAGCCCTGCTTCCCAGGCGTCACCTGGGGATGGGAACTAGAGAATAAATATTTGGGTTTTTCCCCCCTTTGCTTCTGTGTGTGGCATTGCTTGGCTTTACTTTCTAATTAAACTGCCCTTGTTCTTACCCACAAGTGTTTTGTCTCCGTCTTATTTTCCTTTCCCCTTTTGATCTGCAGAGGAGGGAGAAGAAAGGGGGAGGGTAATAAGTGGCTTGGTGGGCTTCACTTTCTCAGCCAGGGTTAACCCGCCACATCTGGCCACACAGATTGCAGTAGGAATTAATAATGCTTCCTTACAGAAGTTAGGCAAAGAAATGTGCTGTACTATCCTGGTTTCACCAGGTCTGCACCCATGAATACAGACATTTTAAAAATTGAAAAGTAATTCTCTTGCTGGGGATGAGGGAACAGAAACTGATTAGTTTAAGAGAAGCCATGAAAAAAAAAAGCCACAGGGTGGCACTGCAGGTAGGCTGCATTTTGAAAGCACTTGGATACTTATTTTCATGCAAATCAGAGCACATCTAATCCCATCTGCACAAAACAAGAGACTAGTTCCTTAGTTTTTCTTCAAGCATTGCATTGTCCAGTAACAAATATCTTTAGAATATAAATCACATCTTAAAATAGGTACTCTACTGCAGAGGTATCAGGGTGTTTTATAAATTCATTAAATGATATTTAAGAGCATAACACAAGAATGCTACTGTAAGGATACTCTAAGAATTTATATGTTTGTGGTTTGTCAGTTCATTTTGAAATACTTTAAGAAAAACATCTTCATAAAGCATGTGCATTCATATACCAAAGGTAAAGAATTTTCTTCATGCCATGACCTTTTATCAATGTTGATATGGGAAAATCTCTAAAGAGTTCTCTCTTCCTCTGATAGGAAGGCAGGTATTAACTTTTGAGAACATGAACTAAAGTCTATGAAAAAGTCTTAATACTGCATTCAACACTATCAAATCCCTTTAAAACATTTTCCTTCTCATTTATAAAAGAATCATACATCATTTCATCCAAAATGGAAGACATAGTACAGCAATATTTCAAGGTTAGACTTGGGAGTCTAACCTGCTTTGTTGGCTGCTTCTCACTCAAATTTCAAATCCCTGGCATTTGAGATAAAAGCCAAAACACAAGAAAAGCTATTCTTGTTCAGAAACTGATTCAGCAAAGGAGATTTGGAAGTCGTTGAGGATTGCAAGAGTTACTTGCCACTTTATAAAATCCTTCAAGTTCCTTCAAGGTATAAACCTGATATTCAGTATATTCTAAATTAGTAGATAATATATGACTATGCACGGCCATTTTAGTAATCTAAAGTCCTAGATCATTTTTTTTTGAAGTATGATCAGAAACTAAGCCTTCCTTGTTAATGTTTCTAGTAATAAGTGAAAACAAGCAAAACGTATTCTATTTCACTTGCATCATACTATAAATTAAAACACCCCTTCATCTGCAGTCATTTTTCTTACCCCAGATGGCAAAAATTCTAAAAATAAGAAGTTTTATTCCCTCAAACAGAAGTTCAAGTGGATAGGTACTTGTTTCAACTGCCAAGTAACCATAAACCATTCCTTTCTGCTACAAGATTGTTCCTTGTAGTTTTAAAACTGCTTGTATATGCATATTACTTTGCTGTTAGATAGTACAACATTAATACATTGGCAAAGAAACATGCCAATATCGCAGTGACTTTGACATTGGATGAGGCAAACAATAATGTGATAGTATTGATTTCCAAAGCTGTACAAATTTGAGTATTATTTACCTATTTTGCTTACTCTTACACTAAAGCACTAAAATGTTTCAGAACATGTGCCTGACAAATACTGCATTAACAAGCTTGGTAAAATAAAAATATTTTGGTATCAAAACCTTAGTGACTGGAGTCAGTATGTCTTTAAAAATCTATTTAATCTAAAAGTATTTAGACCCTCCAAAAAAAAAACCACCAACCAATAACAAAACACAAAGGAAAATACTCATTACTGAAAATATTTAGCTGTCATTATTTCCTCTGATGGGGTTTGGAGAGCAAGGACTTCTGCTGAAGTATTTCCTTGTAGACACTGGGTAACTATACTTAGAACACTTCATGCAGTAACTTCCTTGTTCATCAATTACATAAGCTACAATACTCTTTACATAAAACACATCAAGGTCATGTGCTGACACACTAATGGAAGTGAGCTCCACTGATTCCAAATAAAATAAATCGTTTAAGCTTAAACAGATACACTAGATGCAATCCAATAGTGCTTCAAATAGGTCTTCTGTCCACCTCTATTGCCACCTATACAATTATTAATAAAAAGATAAACAGAATTGGGCAAATTCAGGATGTAGATACTTTGCTCCTCAAGCCCATACCCTTAAAAGTATGGTCTCTGAGAAAGCTGTGTATAATAATGTCCTGGTTCGGGGTAACGCAGAGCTGGTTCTGCTCAATTATTTTACTTTTCTGCTAAAGCTCTTCTAATTAACTGTCCTGTCTGAAGTTAGCAAAGTTTTTGCAAACTGTCTGTTTTTAGCAGAGATAAGAGTTTATGTATAGAGCTACTGCCAGGGATTGGTGTGCAGACCAAGGCCACTGCTAAGCTTGGATCCCACACAGAGGGGGGGAGTGGCAGAGAGTACCCTGCACTTGCAGGGAGAGGCGGGCAGAATAACTGACCCCAGGATTCAGCAATGGGGTATTCCATCCCATAGCCATCATAGCCAGTAGAAGCTGGAGGATCAGGAGGGACAACGCCTTCCGTCACCCCTTCCATCTTCTCTTCTTCTCTCTTCCTCTTCTGGCCTGCTGGCTACTGCTGCAGTGGCCAACATCCAAGGAGCACTTCATCCCTCCTGCCTTTGATCTGGAGCCCTGTGTTCCTGAACCGAGTTCCAGAATCCAGCTCCTGTGCCCAGTCCATGTCTGTGGCTGAGCCCAGCCTGGGACTGCTCCCCAGGGGCTGCTCCCCAGCTGGGGTGACGGTGACGTATTGCCATCGGAGGGAGTTGGGTTCAGTATTAATTTTGTATATATTTGTACATAGTCTATTTTATCATCATTATTACTATTAGTGGTAGTGTTAAAGCTGTTTTCTTTTCCCTATCAGTAAGTCTCTCTCCCTTATTCCTTTCCTCCTTCCCTTTCAGCAGTGAGGGGAGGGGGTTAACAGAGAGCAGCTGTTACAGTTCTGGGGGTGGCCCTGACCCCAAACTGCAGCAAATAAGATGTATGGAGGAAGTAACTAGCAATTCTTCTGTTTGAGTTCTGTTTTCTCCTGCTTTTTAGTTTCCTTCCTTACGGTAGAGAAACATTCATAGTTAATTTGTACATATTTTACACAGGACTGGAATAACAACTCAGCATGGCACTAGGAACCCCATGCAATTAAATTCCTAATTTTGCTAATCAATCAAATAGCTCAAGTATCAATAGTAAAATTTCAAATATCAAATATAATAATCAATTTTTAAAACCAGTCAATGCATAAAGTTTCCATAGTTATTAGTAGCTTGCACTGCACTTAATCTAGGATACGCCATTACAGAACTTTTCAATTCTAGAAGGTTACATAGACATACATCTACCAAGGGGAAAAAAAAAAAAAAATTCAAATACTAAAATTTAACTCACAAAAATCAAATAGCAAAGAAAGGATTCTGCCAATCCTCATCCTGTCTCACCCCCTGTACAACAACAAAAAATGATTTTTTTTAAAAATGTTTTCACATCTCAAGTATCTGAGAACCTTATCTATTTATGCAGATGACTAAATAGTTCTGTTGTTTTTTCAAATATCTTTGAATAGAACATAAAGAACAGAAATTAAATGGCTGCATAGCTTTTGTCACTGCAATGCAAAACATTTATGTCCAATTTAACAAATGCAATATCACAGAATTTTATTACTCCTTCTCAAAAGTGCACTCAATATGTAGCCCAAATTTCTGTCCAACCCCCAGGAATTTAGAGATAAGAAATTTTTAAAAGCAACCCAGAACCTTCCACATAATTACTCCCAGCCAGCACTGAGAGACACATTCTTACATTCCCATAGAAAGTTAACAGTACAAGGAGCAGGGCTGCATGTTCCCTTGAGGCCATGCACAACAGAACTCTTGGACAAAGAACAAGTTCTGGTACCCATCACTTGCACATACACACATAGATCACAGGAACACATTTTCTCTGGGCCACTTGGCTACACAGATGTGTGCTTGTCATTTGTTTTTAGGACAAAAATGTCTTCCTTTAAACAAACAATTACTTCATGATCAAAAAACAACAAAAAAAAATCAATAAAAGACGAAAATATCTGTATTGCTGTACATTAAGCTTGACAGCATAAGCTAAAAACATACATAAAGCTCCTGTTCCACTGAACAGTACAAGAGTACATTACAAGTACAAATTCTATCAAATCAAAGACTTTAAACAGGTGACTACTACCAGATCACTCCCAGACAGAATCTAAAATCTACGTTGCAGAAGCCCCATCAGATTATGACTATCTTGTCTTTGTCTTGCTAACATACAACTGCAGCTTAAGCTTTCTGCATTTTTCTAGGGGAAATTCCTAATCCCTTCGAAAACATTCACCAACATCTCACCACATTCTATATCTAAGGACCAGCCCCTGGCTACACAATCTCACTGGATCCCACTGCTAACCACAGTATGAACTACTAGACCACATCTAACTGCTCATCAACAGCCTCACTGAATCTGTTTTCTAAATAAAAAAGACGACTAACATGGTGTTCTGCCAATGACCAGGCTCAACAAGAATGATACAGCCAGCAGGACGATGAACCAATAGACAGACTGTATTGTACACAAAAAGGACATTCCATGAACAATCGCTGGGGGTACAAACAGATCAATCAGCTGGTACATAAATGACACCGCCCCCAATGATCCCACAAAGGACGTAACTTGGCTCACAACAGGTGGTACAAACAGTGAACCGAGGTTGCCCATAGCTGGCATGGGAAACAGCCAGACCAGCCAGTTAAACACATAAGAGAAAGGTGCCCACATGGCAACTCTCACCTGATCGACCCGCGTTCGCAAAGGCCTAAACAGACCAGGGCCCAGCTCCAGGAGAGTCAGGAGGTCTGCCCTGAACCAGGAAGCTCTGGGGAGTGCACTCCACAGACAGACACTCCTGACTCCCTGCAAGTGGTCCCAGCTTTTATCCCCAAGCAGACACCTGACCTTTGTCAACTCAATGCGGGACCCCTGGGGCTCATTTCCCTTATGGCTCTCCCTGCAGGGCCGGCCGCACCCTGGGGGGAAGCTATAAGGCAAACTCACCACCTCTTTATGAAGGGCTGTGGGAATCACCCATATGTCAACCTTAATTTGGGGCTCAGGGTTCAGACCCCAGCATTTCACATGGCTAAATAATGGTTGTTAAAACACTTCACACCAGTGCACTATTTCCGTATGTGCAGTCACCTGGTTTCTCAAGCTCACCATCATTTCTAGTCTCATAATTCTATTTTCTGCTTATTTGCTCTTATGAAAAAACAGGGTCCAACAGGGGATCCGTCTGTCACAGTAACACTGCAGATCATGTGAAACAACTTTTTAGACTGTAAGTTTATGTATGATCCACATTAACTTTCTGAAATCAGAAGTGGCTAATAAGGACACCAGGTGGCTGTCAAAAGCAAAGAACCCTAACTCTGAGCTTTAGAAAACTGCAAGATAATTTTTACAGGTAGGCTGAGCTATGATTTCTCTATCTTTATACTGGTGTTTTTAGCCCAAATTACATGGCTGCATAACTATCACAACTGATGTGAAAGTGATGAAGCTAAGTGACTGGTGAAGGTAAAGACAGAAACATAGAATCATTTAGGTTAGAAAAGACCTTTAAGCTCATCAAATCCAACTGAAAACCTGATACCATCAAGTCCTCACCTCTTCACTGGAGGGGTGAAACCATCTCTTCAGGCTGTCCACTGCTGTTCATATTATTTTTTTTTTTTTTAATAAGACAGGAAATCATCCCCACCTGTTCACAGTGGACAAAACCACAAGATCCCACTGGGTAACAGTGGCTGGAAGTCCCAGCCTTTCATGCTTCTTATGTGACAGGGCTGGAAGTGAACAAGAACCAAAGTGAAACTATAAGGAACAATCCTCCTGCTTTTCTTGATCTTATTTAAAACACCATGCTGTGGTCAGTGACAATTCCTGAAGAAGAATATGTATATTGTGTATACTGGTTTGTGTACTTAGAATTAAAGACACTTAGCTTTCTTTAGAAACTGTGGCAAGGAAATTGGGTCATCAGAATTAATTTAACATTTGGCAGATTATTTCTATTGGCAGATACCAACAGTGACAACATACAGAACATTGCTTTGCAGAACTTGTAAGAATAAACCCTAGAAAACAGAGGAAAATGCTTGAACTCAAACTCTGTCAGTGTATATACAGATATAGAATCATAGAACCATAGAGTCCTTTAGGTTGGAAGAGAC
>NW_008590054.1:0-25860 GCF_000691845.1 Merops nubicus
ATTGTTTTAATATCAGTTTGTAAACATCTCTTTACCAAAATGCCTGTTCAGTTGAGCATCATCTACATGCAAGTTAGTTGAAAATATGCACATGCAAAAACCAGGCTGAAATTCAGAGGTAAAAGCCCTTAAAAGTGCAAGAAGGGGTGAACAAAAGCATGGAAAAACTAACAGTAACTGTTCAAACTTTCTACTTGGTAAATGTTAGAAAACTGTCAACCAGACAAAAAAAAAAAATTTTTAAAAAAAGAAAAAACAAAACCACACAAAAAAAAAAAAAAAAAAAAAAAAAAAAAAAACACCCCACCAAAACCAAACTTATCTTGTCTAAACTCAGCTGTGGATTGGCAAATGGAAGATATTTAACAAGGCTGTCTGCCAAGAAGAGGAGTCGAAGTCCCAGCTGTAATTAAATAGATTAACTCCTCTTCCTCTGGAAGCAGCAGTGCAAGAGCTCCTCTTGATGTCTCTCAAAACTTCCCCTTTCTGTGGCTATTGAAGTGAAGACCACCTGGCTCAAGGCAAGCTGAATTTGAAACAGCATGGGGACTGGAAATTTTTAGGACTTACAGACCTTTCATTTAGGTGTTTACATGAGGAGGAAAAGGATCTACTTGGGGAAAGAAGGAGTTCACCAGCTGAGGATCTCCCTTCCTTTCTGCCAGGGGAGATTCCAGCCTGCCAGGGCTGGGGAGAGGAAAAGGGCTGCTTCCCCTCCTCTGCTGAGACAGAGGTGCTTAAAATGCAGATTGCTGGGCTCTCTCCTATAGGGAAGATTAAAACAGAAGAGAATTTGCTTCCAAAGACAGAGTTTATTAGCTTTGATGAGTAAACCATACAAACTGCATGCCTGAGTTATGTGCCCCCCTCAGCAGATCCACTCCCTTCCTCACTGAGACAGTTAGATCAAGCATAAAACTGAGGGCATGCCTCTTTTACTGAGTTGTCCTGTTCTTCCCAATACAGTTTTCAGATTTTTGAATTTTACTACTTAAACTGATATTGCTTGAGCAACCACTCAGCTTTCCTATTAGGATAAGCCAAGGATGAAGAATTCATAGGATATGATGTAGTCCCTTATATGAAGGCGAATCAGCTGAGCAAGGACTTGTTTTTATATCTTCCTTTCATTTACATTTTTCCTTACTCTGTCCTGTTTCCTGAAGTGCACACCCCCAGAAGCTAGTGCAACCCTGCATGGTGCCAGCTGCTCATAACCCGAGGGGGAGCTGCCCTTGAAAGTGCCCTTTGCCATCTGGCTATGGCCCTGCTGGCTGGGCTGGCCAGATGCTCTGCTGAGGGATGCTGCAGGGGTGGTTGATTTGTCCCATAGCTCAGCAGGCAGCATCTCATGGGAGGAATCCAGGCGCTTCTTTCCAGTCTACCTTGTTTTGGAAGTCTTCTGAGTATTATTGGATTCAGTAAAACCTGACCTTTAAAAGTCAGGGGTGCAATTAACCGATCTGGCCAGCTCCACATCAGCAGCTCACGCTAGCCTAGGAGAGACAGGAACCAGACAGTTCACTTCTGACTAATGTTATTACAGAGGAACAGGAGGTGGACCCAGACACTCTAATTAAACTGCAGCAGGTCCGCTCAGCAGGCTGTTATGATTGTGCAAGCCAGAGATACTGTGCAAGGCATGCTATAATTCCTGGGCTTCATCTAACTATGTGGCATAGCCATTTTTGTGTTGATTTGCTGGCAGTAGCCTGCCATTTAGCTAGCCATAACTCACTTTATCAAAACTAGTGCTTAAAAGGTCATTTGCTCAAGTCTGACTTAGTGTTTCTTCGGTGCAGGTGAAGACCCAGGTGCTAGAGCCTCTGGTCAGTGCTACATGGTCACTCATCTCTCTCCCTGCCCCATTTACGTTAGATGTGGACTTACATGGCAAAATAGAAATTCTACAGAAAGGTGAATCTTGTGGCTCTGTTGGGCTTTTTTTTTCTTTTTCTGGTATGTCATTCGTCTTGAATTGTGGATGGCATTTGTCTATGTCAGAGTTTGCTGTCAGTAGATCCACAGTGAAAGGACATTTCTTGGTTCTTTTTCTCCTGCTCACAGTGAATGAATGGCCTCTGGTTCTGTTTAGCATTTTTCTGTTAACACACAGAAAACATCAGCTGGGATCAAATGGGTCAAGCTTGAATTCATCTTTAATTTAAGCTAGTAAACTACCCACTCTGCAGTACAAACACCAGTCAAGCCTGGTTGGCTGGTGCTGATTGTTTTGGCCGCTTATTTCTATCATGTCTTACAAAGAGAAGGA
The DNA here is from genome assembly GCF_000691845.1 of Merops nubicus. NCBI lineage: Eukaryota > Metazoa > Chordata > Aves > Coraciiformes > Meropidae > Merops > Merops nubicus. The sequence continues at coordinate 2,273 of NW_008590054.1, forward strand.
GATAACTTTTCTTAACAGTTCACTATGTAAGAACCAGCGACTCTCGTTTACTCACAGAAACCCTTGAGCTGTCCCTAACCTTCCTACAGTATTCCAAAATGACCCTGCAAAGTCGAGGAGCCCACATAGCCTTAACATTATTGAAAGCTGAATATATGTGATGGGAAAAAGCAAGGATGATAGTCTTAAATGTAGGCATTAGCTGCCTGCAACTCTTTACCCAATGGACAGGGACAGGCACCTCCAGATTGCAATCCAATACAGGTGTCTAATCTATCAACTAGAAAAAAATCTTGGAGAAATTAGTCTTGTGAGGTTAAAGCCAGTTGTTGCAAATAAGTCCCTAGATCTTAGCCTAAGTCTCCAGCTTTTCTTGTGTTCAGGTGATTGTCTAAGTGAGCAATTATACATTTCATGTGTGTTAAGTAAGATGGGTGCAAGAGCTTGGGCGCTGATTTGTCTAGGCTTAAGAACCTAATCCAAAATCCTCTGAAGCTTCCTAATGATTTCTCAGCTAAACTTCTGAATTGTCCCTCTTACTTCTCTTTCTCTATTTGAATACCGTGGGTAGAATTTGAGAGTGAAAAATATACTTCTTTGACTTGCAGAAAAACATTGTTAGCATGATTACCTGTGAGGAAACAGAAATCTCTTAGCACTTTTGTACTTGCCCCCAATTTATGTCTGTGATTTTTTTCCTCGACTTTGCTGTCCCATATGACATAGTATTGTTCATCCAGTTCCATATTAATGCAGAAAATTCCAATTATTTAAAAATAGAAACTATAGGAATAATTAGATGTATTGCTGATATAATCTCTAATAAAAGTCTAAACTGGAATAGCTACCTTAGTACTTGCAAAGCTAGTAGGGGTTGTACCTCTTCTTAGAAATAATGAAAATTATGGAACTCACAAGTTATAAACAGGGCCAAAATTTTTAACATAAGTATGTCCCTAGAGCTGCAAATAAGTGCCAGGGTGCTTGACGCTTCTGGAAAATCTGATTAGGTTCCTATTTGCATTTTAAGAGCTTAAATATACTTATGCTTATGGTAAATGAGAACTTTTAACAGAGGCTGATCTTTGATCGAGGCCTTTGAAAACAAATCTAACCTCACTGAATGCCTTTTAAAGACTTCCCAAACTTTTAAACTGGGGTCATCCAAAATTTTGACAACCATAGCCCAAATGATATTACATGCATTTGCTCAGATTGGGCTTTTGGAGACAAATGCACTATGACCTTATAGAGCAGTGGAAAAATAATTTTGACAGGACCAGGTGGAAAAGACCCATGGGCCATCAGCTGTGCAGCCATGCACCAAACTTATGGAGTGACTAGTTGCTCTGTAATCTTCTTTTTATGGTACTTGCTATCTTCCTAATCAAAAAACAAAAAATGCATGTTTGCTGCAATTCAAGTCCCATTGGAGAGAAACACAAGAATGTTTATCTAATTCATAATCTTTTCAAATAGAATTAATGTAATTTGGCTTAAATCATAGCTGTCGTCTGCGTGGGTGAATCACGACTTACTTGCCTACATTTGAGAATCAAGACTCACACAGTTACTGAAATCTAAAGACTGGTAGGAAATGTGGCTGATGCTATTTGGATGAGTAAGGAGAAACAAAGTGTATGAGAATGTTATTACTAAGAACTAGTTCAAACCATAGTTAGCAGAAAAGTTATCACATATTTTTGTCTTAAGATCCTCTAGTGAAAAAAAAAATCCTTCCTAAAAGGGCAGGAGAAGGAAGATAGAGTGAGCAAGCAGAAGGATGGGGAAACCTGCCATGAAAGTTTACCTAAATTTGATGTATTGCAGGTTTTCTTTCAGAAAATGGGAGGAGGGCATTGGCAGGGCAATAGCCTAAAATGAACAAGGTCAATGGTGGTTGTAATGATACTAAGATCTTTCTACACATGTCCTCTACTTCCCTTACATTGATTTAACTGCCCTGTCCCCGCTCTCCCCTCAGGCCTGTGATTGTACTAAACCAGGATTTTTACCATGACCCCTTTGGCACACAACTCTGCAAATACCTCTTTGGATTCATTAGTCCCCTGTTGTGGTTTGCAGCCCATCCATCTGCCATGTGTTGGGCACTCTGGTCATGGCTAGCAGGAAGCTAGCTGAAGTCTGGTGGAGCAAGACCATAATGAAGCAACAGCTGAGTCTAATCCTAGCTAGCAGTTATTATCCATGTTTCATTAGCTGTGTGGGATGTTGTTTTCCTCTTAGAGTATGTGCTTTCTTCAGTAATTAGCATAGCCTAAAGAAAGATCTGCTGGAACAAATAGATGAGGCCTCTGGCTTAATGAGAACAGCATGAAGAGACAGGTAAGCACTTGGAGTGATGCCTTCAACCAAAATTGGACATTTGTAAAGTACACATGTCCAAGGGACTAACCCTGCCAGCATACTCCACAGCACGTTCCTGAACAGCCCCCCAGCAGTGCCTGGTGAGTGGCTGCAGTGCTCCCAGCTGGCATCATCTAGGTAGTTGTGGAAGGCCCAGGCAAGCAGCTGAGAAATTAAAGAATAGGGAGAAAAGGTAGCCAGCCAGGTTTTGAGGAGTTCCCTGCCCAAACAGTCAGAATTTGGCCTAACATCCATTTCCCAATGATTTTTGAAGTTGACTTAGTTTAACCAAGTTTTGGAAGAGAAAGGCTGGGAGTAAGACTATCCACGTAAGAGCTGTTGAGATGCACAAGTTGAGATGCAAAATGACTTTCCAGGCATGGCCAAGATTTTCAGAGCCATAAATAGCAAAGAAAGCACTTGAAAAAACTAGTTAAATGTTTGCAAGAACTCTCACACAGAAGATAGTGGAGAGACAAGAAACTTTTTCTTTAAGAGACTGCTCTACAATGCAGGAATTTAGCCAAAGCCTCCTTGTTTCCAGCCATTGCAAGCACAGAAATTTCAGTCTTAACTTCTTTCTTGTAGAGGTGGGGCTGCTGCTGGTATCAATTTGAGAACATTACTTATCTATCACACCTAAACAACTCCCTGGTGGCATGAGCTTCAACCTACAAAAAGGCAAAGCTGTTGATGACTTCAGTGGGTTGTGCCTCAGGCTTCCTTCAGGGAAGGAAGAATTCAGTACAAAAGTCATCCCAGAAATATATAGCTAGGTTGAGCAATGGCAGGGCACTTCCCAGCTGTTGAATAATTTAACAGCCAAATCAAAAATAACCTCCTGATGCATGTTCCTCTAGGAGTAATTTCAGTGGCAGGTGAGTTTTCTGCTCTTTTATTGTCAGCTTCATTTCCAGAATGGTGGGGTTTTGTCTGGGGTTTTTGTTGTTGGTTTGGTTTGGGTTTTCTTTGCCAGCCAATGCTTTCTATCACAGTGGCTTATCTGACAATAGGTTGCAGTGAGCCTGCTGCTTCTCTGCTTTCCCGAACACACAGTCCTGGCATTTTTATCTCCTGTATCAATGAGTGACATACCTTTAAATTACTTTAATTAAAATGGGAGTATAACATATGCCTGTTTTCTTACCAGACCATGCTCATTTCTGTGGAGTAGTGAATTATTGATCTCCTCTTCCCACTGCTTTTTTCAGGGCTAAACCTTGAAGAATGGGAGGGGAGGGAATTCAGAGAATGGGGAGGAATAACAAAATTCCTCCTCCCGGTCTGACTTTGGTAACAGTGGGGAGAGCAGGAATCACTGCCTTGAATGCTCATCCTCCACACCAACAAGTTGAGCAGATAATGTAGCTAAGCCTGCCTGGAGCAGGAGCATGATAGAGCAATGCTGCTGGGGGGCAGGAGCAGGGTCATTGTGCTTTTTATTGTCCCCTGGGGCTCCACATCACTGGGGTTCCATCACATCTTCCCCAGGTGGATGAGCAGGAGGTGCCACAGTCTTTCTAGGTCCTTTACCATCTAAACAGCAAGCCCACAGGGCAGGGCAGGACAATATCTGAAATGGAGCTTACAGATCATACCTTTTCTTCTATATGAAACCAAAACAATAAAGAGGGGCTCAGACTACTTTAAAAATAACCCTTACTCCTGTAAGAAAGGCGAGCAAAGCTCTCAGCTTTGGCTATATCAGCTGGAGCCGAAGAGTTCATCCCACCCTGCAGCAAAGTAACTTGTGAGACAACAGTTCTTATCTCTGTCTCCTGGGGAGGCTATGTCAGGGTCCATCAGGAAACTTGAAAATGCCTGCTAAATTTTTCCTCCTTTTTTAAAAAACAGTAAGGAATAAACTGTTATAGAGTATTCCTCCTGATTATAACTGGTCATTGAAAATTCAGCTACTAACATATAATAAAGTTAATGCTTTCCTTGAAAGGTACATCTGTGAAAGCATTGTTTCAGCCTCCAGGTAAAAAGTACAATTTCCCAAGCATTTCTGCTTTATCAGCATCAGCTTATCTGCAGTGATAATCCATTTATCCCAGCAGCAGTACCATTACACCCAGATACCAGATGAAACGGAGGAATGTGCAGAGAAACTAAAGACCAGAGTTTTCAAAAACTGCTTAGGGGATGAAAGAAGACGATAGGTCACGAAAGAAATTTCTAGAAATGCCCTAGTGTAAGTGAAGTCACCAGGTGTAGGGTGTGTTGTCTCCAGGAGCAAAGCCAATTTAAGCATTCCTCATCTTCCCCACAAGACCACTTTCTGCTTCTGCTCTCAGTTTGGCCACTTCACTGTTGGAGGCACTGTTCCTTTCTCAAGATCAGTAAAATGATCAGGGTTAACAAAAAAAAAACCAAGAAAACCTCCCAAAAAACCCACACCAAACCACCACCAAACAACAACAACAACAACAAAATAATCACATCTTTGGGACAGAGCATCTTTTGAATTGGGATAATTTCATTAATTCCACATAGAATTCATCTGCTCATTCCCACAAACATTTGAATCAGCGTGGCTGGGTGGGTGGACTTGGAGGAGTGACAAGAAGAGACTTGTGAGGAGAGATGGGTAGAAGAACACTGGTGGAAGGTGTCCTTGGAGACCAACACCATTTAAATGCTATTGGGCATCCTCCTGGCTCCCTCTCTGCTCTGCCAGGCTCACTGATAGCTTTGAAAATGTATTCACTCATTATTCTGAGCAAAGCCAAACAAAAAGCATGACTAAGCAAGGAATGTAAACCATGTCTCAGACTGGCTCCCTAGCCACTGCAGCAGCCTTCATTATGAGCAATTGGAGGGTTTCTTACTTGTCAAATTGTAGATTCCCAGGACTGTATTTCCTCCATGGCTCATATGATGTCATCGCGAATGGCTAAGCAAACAGAGATTGCTGCAGTCAGTATACAGCACTCTGCAGGGCAGGAACAGGAAAAATAAATGTATGTTTTACTCAAATACTGGCAGAGGAAGTGGAATTGTTTATATTCTCTCTGCTTGCTCCTAAAAGATCACGGGGTGAAACTGAGGAAGCATTCTTTAAAAAAACAAAAAAAGGCATTAAAAGAAGAGCTCAGCGATGAGAGGTTTGTAACGCTGGCCTGAGAAATTAATAGAAGCTAAAAATCATCATATTTGCAAACTTCCTTCGTCCTGAAGGATCACTGAGCCCCTGACACTGATATCCACTGTGGTGAAGCACCTATCCACCCCCAGGATAGAGGAGAGGATCCCAGCAGGGAAAGCTGACACAATAGACTAGCAAAGTTGCCGTGGGATCTTTAACATCCCCCTAGAACAAACAGGAACTTAGTGTTTGCAGCATCATGTAAAAGGAATGAAGAAAATCCCATCACTAAGGTCACTTCAAGCTGGTTAAACCACTGAATGAGATAATGACTGCAGAAGTCCTGACTATATAACTTATCTTGGCTATCTGGGTAGTTTCTATGGATGAGAGAATCTCACACAGATAGCACCTCAGGTTTTTGGGGTATTCAGCGTGAATAAGTGTAGTAAAGCTTCCTTTTAATATAGACTTCTGAGTTGGTACAGCTGATTAGCTAGCTGAGACCAGAAGAACACTCCCTGTAGCAATTGCACTCTGGGGAGGCAAGGCTAGTCTCCTGGCAGCTGTGATGGACATCATAAATTAAGCTATGTTAATCCTCCAAATTGTAGACTTGAGATAAGTCAGAGGTTTTACAACATCCATTACCTACTACTGTGTCTTTTATTTTGTTTGAGGACAGATATGTTTATTAGCTGAACGCCCTTAAGCATTGAAAATAAAAGCAGAAGTATACCATTTAAATTTAGACCATGCTTTCCCCCTGCCCCACACACACATAATTTTAAAGTTTACTCTGAACAGTTCCCAGGATTGTGTGTCCAGATTCCAAGCAGGCGGCTAATAATAACCCCTACATTGTTATAGGCACCAAATGAGTGCTCATAAAACTGCAGTTGCATCCAGAGATAGGAGATGATAGCTGTTTATCAAAACAATGAATTAGTTTAAATTCATTTAGTGCTGTCACTAGTGCTGGGAACTAAACACACCACACTGTATTGTACTGGCTGGACCACTTAGCAGTGTTTATCTTTGCCCATCATAACATGCCCTAGCTCTGAAAAGAAATCGTTTCTTCTGGGATGAATTAATCTTCCTATTGACAGCAAATGTCTGGGATGAGCAGTGATGTGAGATCAGGCAGATCAGCAGTTAGGCTTCAGATTTAAGCAGGTTTTTGTCACTAGTGATTTATGAAAAGTTGCTTTCCACCCACACCTGCTTTTCCATTCTGCTCCACGGAAGAAAAGACGTGATGCTGTTAGATACCATTAGGTGGCTACCAGCCCCATCTTCTTTGGAGTCTTTTTTTGCTCCTAGAAATGATTTCTACAGCATGCTAGAAAACCTTTATTCAGGCTGAGCTTTATTCTTCAGCTAATCATTTCTCCACTTTGCAGCATACTTCTTTATACTGTGAGAAAGAAGCATTTAACTTATGTTTTGCTTCAGTTGTTGATCACAGCCTTTCTATCATTCACTCTTCTTGTCCTTAGTATGAGAAACCCTACTGTGGAAATCATACCTTTATCTTTTAAGGAGCTTGGTTGCTCCTGCTGCTGTGTCTCTTGATTCTCCATGCGTAACAGCAAAGCTGTTTGTGGTAAAAAGAAATTTTCTGGTACAAACAAAAGGTCAAAATTCCAGGTGGCAAGCAAGTAAAAAGAGCAGGTGTCTTAACAACACAGAGAAAGGACAGAGGGTGTAAAAAAAAGTGCATAGATAAAACATGAGAACAGCCATCAGGACGTTTGCCACCACTTCCCATGAGATACTAGAAGCAGTTGGAAGATTATACACTTTGTTGCTAGTGACTAGTCATGCAAGCCTGAAGACCATTGTGTTTTATGTCACTGCCTGATCTATCTGTTCTCACATGCCTTTCTCCATTCATTCTTCTGGGAACTTCTCCATGTGTCTGGTTCAGGTACTTAGCAATGAGCCCATCAGAAAGAAAACAATTCCTTATCTTCTGCCTTTAAAATTCCAGGTAGCCAAGGATCTGCAATGCAAAATCAACTAATAGTGCAATTTGGAAAGAATGAGTTCCCATAAATATTGAATTGTGTACTGTATTAAAACAGTGTAACATTTATCAATGCTTAAGTCATCAGGCTTATAAAAAAAAGAGGATCATGAAAAACCCATTAATCAGTTTATGTACTTTGCTGCCCTAATTCTTCATTTCTCTGTGACACAGGCACCTTACAGGCATGCATCTGTTGACTCATTTGTGGCTCATCAACCAATAGAGGTGGTAGGAGCTTCTAGTGTTCACCTAAGCTCCTTTGTTAGAGGAAGCTGGAAATTGCACAGGACATATGATCTCTCAAGATTTTCCTGTATATCCTATTCTAGCTGGATTATAATCACAATGTAAAGTTTTTTTCCAGGTTATCTGACATCTCCATGGAGCCAAACACAGAAAGGCAGGGTGGATATGTAAAATAAATGAAGTATATCCCATAAAAAGCCAGGGAACAGCTTGTTTTTCATTTAAATGTTCTGTAGTCTCATCTGATAAAGTATACTTGGACTTAAAATAAGACAAGAAAATTATTGCAGTCAGGCTGAGAAGAGAGTGATAGATAGCCTGTTCAGACTCTGACCACACAGAAATAGCCAGTACTGTCTACCAGAATTAACTAGGGAGCCCTTTACATCACTGGGTTTCTGAGGCAGTGAGAGGAGGTGGCACACTTTACGCCCTTTCTCTTTAGTTTGTGCTGATCTGTACAGACTTAGTGAAAGAGTAGCACAGCAAGGCACTTTCACAGAGGTGCTTTTTGCCACTGTGAAGGTTACAAATGCAGGCAGTGATCCAGCATTAATGCCAGTGGCCTTGCTCACAGTATGCTAGCTGCTCTCTCATTCAGGCTGACTCATCAAGACTTGATAAAACCCTAGTATTAAGCATGTAGAGTTACACTAAGTCTTCAATCTAGCAGCATGTTGCACCTTTCCAGAATGGGTTTCTCCGACCAGGACATACCACATGAAATAAAGTCTTTTGTTCCTGGCAAGAACAGCAGTCAGTAGGATGATGAAACTCTAGGCAGCCCTCAAAACTATCGAGCACTAAACCCAACATGAAGCAAATTGGTTTACTGAGTTCCTTTCCAGCAGCCTCCCCCTTAGGCAGGGGTAATAATTTATAGCCAGGTTGCTGCTGGCATCTGGGCCTTGTAGACCACTCCCTACCCAAACAAGGAATCACACAGAACTGGCTTTTCACTTTGTTGGAAAAATTTCTTCATCTCCTTCACGCTCCCTCCCCTGCTCCCTGGGGAAGGGGCCTGTGGCTCTCCCAAGACATGAAGACCTTCTCTAATAATGCAGCTTCACTTCTCTCCCCTTTCTTCTTGTTCCTCCTATTCATCTCTTGCCTGCTGAGCATGAGAAGGGAGAGAGAACAGGGGTCAGAGCAGGACCTGAAGGAAAGCTTTAAAAAAAAATAAATCCCAAACCCAAACCAAAAAATCCCATAACAAAATAGAAGGAAAAAAACGATGCAAACAACAGAACAGCAACAAAAATCCCCACTCCTGCACTGGCCACTGCTTCCTTCGGTGCTCATGTGTCTTCCTCCCTTTGCACTGGCAGGGGATGAAGTTGCAGCTCCACGCTGTCCTGGGAACAGCTCAAGGCATCTCCAAAATGGATGCCTACCCCTTCCTTTCAAGGAATGCCTATGCCTTGAGCCAGGCTCAGCACCAGCAGAGTGAAATCAGCTTTGAACCCTTTCAGCACGTACAGGTCAGCTGAGGATGAGTAGCTGGTGGATGCTAGAGCCTGTAAAGTGCATCTTTGCCATGTCCCTGTGTCAGTGGCATCTGGTTAAAGACCCAGTTTAGTCCCACACATTTCTCCAGTGCAATATAAAATAACACTGCAATGAATAAAACCAAAACAGAGGCTAGTAAGTTTGGGTTCACTTGTTTGTTTTAAATATGCCTTTCCTAAATTACAGGTTCTTTGAAAACACATGGTGTGGTGTTCAGGCATTTCCTTTGAAAGAGAAATCTGAAAAACTAGCTTCCTTAAAAAAAAAAAAAAGCATCCTTTCTGTTCAAAATGCATTTTTCAACAAAAATTAAAAAATTGCCATGACAATAACCAGAAAGTCATCCTGCCATGTAAATTGTTACAGAATTCCCTCCTTTATTTCCTTTCTTTTTTAAAGATGACAAACTAATTTCAGGAAACATTCTACTCTCTTCTTTTGCTGAAGTCAACACCAGGAGAGAAACAAGGAAAAAAAAAAAAAAAACAAAACCAAACCAAAACCAAAAAAGCCCCAGTCCCCTGAAAATTTTATCATCTTGCCATTGTCTTAATGAAGTACTGGACTTTGAAAGAAAAAGGCTTACCAATTCATCTTTCTTCTGAAAATGTTTTCTTTTTTCATTTTTTTTTCTCAAATAAATATTTTTCACCTTGAGATGGTGAGTGGGGCTTGTGTCAGTTTTATACTGAAAATCAGATTCTACATTCCCTTGCTCAGTGTCTTCCAAATGCAGATTCAAACCTTACCCATGTCAGTCATCTAGAAAAGCAACAGTTATTTGTGTAATTTTATCCGTAAGACTTGCTCTGCGGTCTGATCACAAACATCCGCTCAGACACACAAACATCTGAGGGTGTTACCATCAACTATGTTTTAGAAGACCACCTGTGTTAGTAATAGCACACCAGGAAGTTTAGTCTTCACAAGAGGGTGACATAAGTTACACAGCGAAGCAGAGAGAGGAGAAGTGGTAGAAGTATGAATATCAGATGCTGCATTCCTAAAATGATCCAAACCATTAGACATACCCATCTGATCATTTATCCTGTATATGAAAGGAGACCCATAAAATAAACAACTTTGTGTTGGAACGATTTATTATGGAATGGGGTAATGTCACATAAAATAAGCCTCCTCTTGTATTCCATATGCAGCAACTGTTGTAAAAAAAATACCTCCAGCACTGGAGGCAATGAGAAGAACTTCCCTACAAAAATCCTCCCATTCAGTGGCAATGGCATGAATGACTATAATCCTGAAATTCACAGTAGTCTATTCCAGATGAATATACAGAGATTATTTTATTGTTAAATTACCACACCAGAAGCAAGTCAAAACACATCCTGCTATTAAGACGTGGTTATAATCAAAGATTTTGGCAAATGATGTCCTGTATTTTCTGTATTTGGTACTGAATGAGGAAAGTGGACTTTGCTCCATGAACGTGCCTGTGCCAAGATTGCTTTCCCACGAGTCTGAGTAGTTGCAAATTTTGCCTCTCACTTGGGGGCCACACATCTCTGTCAGTGAAGGGAAATGCTGACAATTCCCTAACATTAGGCCAAGTTTATCCAAAAGCTGCCAGCCTATGAAAGCAGGACTCTGCATAGCTAGATGTTGCAGAAGAGCTGAGTATCCACCAGGCCCTGTGCCTGGGCATACACAGGTAGGTAGCATCCCTAAAGCTTGGGCAGCCCACACATGGTCCAGCTGGTGTGCAAGAGAGCAGAAACATGAACGGAGCAGAGCACTGAGTAAACAATCACCCTGGAAATAAGTGTGAGCATACACAGAGCAATTACCCTTGTGTAAATGTGGAAATAGATGGGTCACCTTTCTGTTTCATGAGCACCTACAAGCATTAGGTTCATTGAGCTGCAGACAATGATTTTTATGTTCATTTTCAGTGGCAGCAGAAGTAAACTAACGAGCTTGTGCTTTTATCAGAGCATGCACATTAGTTTACTTCTTTTCTTGTATTTATAAAGTGCTTGCAAAATAATTTGATGTAGTTGTTCTTTCAAGTCCACTATTAAGACAGTTGAGAGGAAATTAGAATAAAGCATGCTATGGACTGTCTGAGTTTCAGATGAGTTCCTTGAAGCAAGCCAGTTTTCTCCAAACTTTCTCCATTCAAATGCTCCTAAAAATGAGGCACTTCCCACAGCAGTATAATGCAGTTACATCTGAGATTAACTGTAATTGCCACTAACAAAAGAAACACTATGCAAAACTTGGTAATAGAAACTGGAAAGTGACAGTAGTTTTAAAAACAAGACACTAATTTCTTTGATAGTTGGTCAGGGACAAAAGTTGGATATCCCGATGATGAAGACTGCTTAAAACCATAGATGAATTGGACTATGATCCCTCTCTCTTCCACGATAGCACAGTCCTTCCAAAGAACTTTCCAAAAGAAAGTCAGTTACTGACATCTAATTGAACAACCTACTGAATTCACATCTGAAACACTCTTTGGAGCCTTGATAGCTGCGTATTTGGACTTGATGAACTTAGAGTTCTTTTCCAACCTCCATGACTCTATGATATTTGGCATATGAAGTAGTATTTCGTGCATCCAATACTCAGTGCTTAATTTTTATATTGGAAAATGTTAGTGTTTTAGAAGTACTCGAACATGATGTTGGTTTGGTCCATAACTCTGCTGTGAGGATTAAAATAGAGATTTGAGACAAATATTGGTCCCTTTACACGCCACAGGAACAAAAGAGATCTGAACTATTTTTGATGTTCATATTTGGGTCCACAGAACTGAAGCCCACATTGTTACGACTGCAGAAAAAAAAGCTTACGTTACACTAAGCAACATAAACTCCTGGAAGGCAAGAGCAACACATTTCATCACACAGCTGTTCAGTACTAGTCTGTATTTACCATTATACAGAGTGTACATAGAAATACTGTTATACAGTATATAAAAGTGTATTAAAAAGTATATATACTTTTGATACTTAAATTTATTTTTATATGTAAGAGTATATATACTTTTTATTTATATCATCAACAGAAGACCTCACTGTGCTCTTACAGAAAAAAAAAAAGCACACAAAATCGTATACATTGATTTTTCTAAAGATTTCACTGCTTAGGACAGTAATTAAAATAGGCATAAATCATGCAGAGTTTGGGACAGCAAAGCAGCATAAACCACTATTTTTTTATATGTGGTACAGTTCTTCCTTTCTCCCCCCAGCGCCCACCCCCAATCACTTTCCTCCATTAAATTTGCCTTCTATTTTACTAGAAGTGTATTAGGTCTCATCAGAAGTGACCCCAGTGAACAAACCAAAAGAGGAGGGCAGTCAGAGGAGTCCTCCTGTTGATGTCTCCCTCACCACTCATACCCCCACATCACTGAATTGCCAGAGATCCTGTCAAAACCAAGTCAAACTCAGGCCCCCAGACACAGAGCCAGAAGTAATGATTGCATGTTTACATCTGCAGTACACCGGGATCAGAAAAGGACTCTGCATTATAAGTTCATACTTTCCCCCCAACCATTCCCTAAAAGTCATGCACTTTCAGAAGCTAAATCATTTCTCATGGTAGTGTCTTTAAAACAAGCCATGACTTCCTAAAGCTGGACACAGAGCTATTTAAAGAGACTGCTCAACACATACCAGAATCCTGTGGCACCATGATCGTGAAGTCAGGAGCTTGCCACATGCTCCAAGGGGACTGAAATTCCAATACACAAGGGGCTTCTGAAAGGGTCCATGAGGGGGATGAACTCTAACAAAAATACACGTTTTTAAAAACAAATGAAATAAATACTTGGTTTGTGAAAGTGTCTTTTGATCATTATAACCTCTGGTTTTAACCACTCTGGAGTCTCCTGCCAAGTATGGTTTACTGATGACACATCATCGTGGCACCAGGAATGGACTCGTTGATAAGTTAAATAATGGGACTACTTTCAGACCGTTTTTATAGCTGAAAATTCTCATAGCTTAAGAGAGTCATCATACAGTTATTTCACTGCAGAGAACTGTTATTTTTCTTAGAACAGCTTTGAACTCTGTAGCTTTTGGGAAAGGAGGATGTTTTTCAAATAAAACCCTGCTTCCATTCTACCCCTAAAAGCTCAGCTTGTATTAGCTGGAACAATAACAAATTCATGAAGATATGTATTCAGGCAGATTATAAATTTAGCCAGAGAATTTATAGGTTACTAAGTCCAAACAAAGATCTAAAGCAAGACTCAAAACACTAACATGAAAAAATAAAGTTCAGAAGAATACAGAGAGGTTTTTTTAAAGCTGAGTAGGGGACTCAGCCACACAAGTCCCAAAGAAATTGATGAATTATGTGGTTGATAATCTCAGTTTATATGCCAAGTTAATTCTTCATGTAACTTCATTGTCTTCCATGGAGTTACGCTGCAATGTATTTGACAGATAGTCATGTTTCTTCTCCAAGAATAACTTCTAAGGCACATGGTTTAAACATGAGTGAAAGAAAGTCAAGTTTTGGGCCAAGTTTTACCCTAATTTAAACCCTGTACAAAACAGCTGACTTGGAAGTGAAGTTGTAAGGAAAGGCAGAAAGAGACATGAGTCTATTCTTCCTTTGCTGGGACGTTACATCAATACCGTTAGGTAATGATCATGTCTCCAAAAAAACAGAGCAGGAATCCAAATTGCAATTTGCTGGAGATCGTTTCCTTCTAAGCCTGCAAGTTCTTGTATTTCACAAGCAGTAAGTGTCCAGGGAAGAGACTGAAGTAGTCTCAATGAAGGACCATGAAAATAATTCCTATTAGGTACTCATTGATCTGAATTTTGCCTGCTTCAAAATGCATTTCATCTTCCTTGAGGATAAGCACTGGAAATGGTTATTTTAATATGAACATTAGAATTAGTCACCTAATTTAAACAGAAAATAGTGCATTTCACACATTCTCAAGCTCAATGTTGTTTTGATTCAAAACTCAGCTTTTGGATTTTTTTTTTTTTTTTTTAATAACATGTTGGGCTATTTTTGGCTTATTATTAGTATTAGAGTTAAGCACGTCTAAATAAGCCAAACAGGATGCACACACCTTTGCTAAGGTGAGAAGGACATAATGTCCATGTCAGCTCTTTCTATGAGGCATTGCTAAGGACATGGGGAAGATTTGTTGCTTTGCCCAAAGCATCATCTATGCCAGAGGCAGAAATCCAAGCGCTACAGCTCTAAGTGTAGTGAATTCCCAATGTCATCACTTCTCATTCTTCTGCCGGCAGAAGTTATTTTACTAAAAATTGATGTAATCCAGCAGTAAGTGAGCTCAACGTAAACAAAATGGCTACGCAGTAATACTCCTGCTCTAGAGGGATCATTGCTAGGGCAGACAGCACGAGCCATCAAGCTGGTCTCTGGACTGACAGCCCAAACATTTGGATGCCCTTCCTACCTCTCTTCTCATTGACTGTTTTCAGTCAAATCAGGCAGCAAAATCACATACATCATTTTAATATTTGACTGGATGTCAGGGGCCCATCTGCTAAGCACACCTAGTGAGGCAAAAGTGAAGACATTCCCCATCCAACACAGTTTGCAATATATATAAACAGGATAGACAGTGGATCAAGAACATCTTGCACTGCCCATCTGTGAAATGCTGGTAATCTTCCTCCTTGTAAAAATGCATGGAAATGAAAAGCCCCATAGGATGGGCTGTGACCATTGCCATGAAGGAGAGCAGGAGTATTTTCAAGGACCTGGACAGCCCAGAAGTGGGGAGACTGAGCAGAGCCAGCCTCACAGGAACAGCAGCTCTGCACAACCCCAAGTGTGCGTGCCCCCAAAACTAGCAGAGAGCACGTGGCTCTGAACCTGACACTTCCCCACTCACTTGGGGTTGTTCTGAGGTGGCATTTTCTGTCAGTCATTGGGCCCAAGTGAGGCTTATTTAAGTACTTTATTACCAGCAGTGCCAAGCGAGCTACTCACAAGTCTTGCTGTGCTCCCTCTTGAGACCCACCAGCGAGGGAGACTAGTTGCCATCTGGCCCTGTGCATGGCAGCTGCGTCCCACCCTTCCTTTATTTTCTTCAGCTCTGTCCTGTGTATGAAATTATTTATTATTTCTGCATACAGGCGCCCCTGCTGGATACAAACACAACCTACTTTTTCCCTTGTCACCAGAGCACACATCTGGGACATCTGATTCTTCAGTTCTGTAGCAGTCAATGCATGTACCATGTACATCATTTCATCCCATGTACATCGCTGTACATCTCTTCTCCTCAGTGGGCCAGTTCTGCCTCTCCTTGTTGCTTGTCACCTTCTCACCTCTTTCATTTGGGCTACTTCCAAAATCATCTCTTCTCCCTCTTTTCTTTCAGAGCTTCTTTGTTCTATCACCAGTCTCAGATACAAGTGCTTGACAGACTTTCTTCCAGTCCCCTTCATCAGTCTGACCCTCCACTCCAACAGTTTCCATCTACAAGTACAAGGTTATCATAACTCAGTGGACCATGTCTAAACATGAAAATACTGGACAGATTCCCCCACTTGCTTCTGCCTTTTCTCTCTCTTCATTAGCTGCTCCAGGTCCAGGCACAGGCACTACAACACAGTGCCTGCTTCTCCTTCAGACTATGGCTGTGAAAGAAGGAAGCATTTTTAAAATCTGCTCTTGAAAAAGATAATAAGGAACCTTCTGAAAGGATGTCAGCAGAACTTTTACCCTGCATCATTTGCCCAGTCAAAATCAAAACAAAACAAAAACACCACCACACACCATGCTGTGTTATTTTTCTAATAATGAAAGAATCTATTACTAGCAGTTAGAGAAGAGTTACAACCAAACTTTTGAAACATCAAGATATTTAAGCTACTCCAGCTGAGGTAAAATGTGTGGGGAAAAGTCCTGGTGCAGACATCATCATGGATGGAAAATAAGCTACGCAGAGATCTTCTTGTAGTATACTGACCCCCACATTTGGACTATGACTTGAAAAGTTACCTTAGCTAAGAATTGCCACATTCACTCCGAGGACCAACAGAGCAT
The DNA here is from genome assembly GCF_000691845.1 of Merops nubicus. Lineage (NCBI taxonomy): Eukaryota > Metazoa > Chordata > Aves > Coraciiformes > Meropidae > Merops > Merops nubicus. The sequence goes on from NW_008590054.1 coordinate 18,541, forward strand.
TTCTGCAAAGGCTAAAAAAAAAAAGAAAGAAATTAAAAGTAGGATTTCCTAAAGAAAATAGACTTAAAATAACACCAATCTAAAATTGCTTCTTGTGTTGTGATCTCATTTCCTTACGATCAGCTTCTTATTACCCCTCCAAGTGTAAGGCACAGTTAAATCTTCCTGTAAACTAATGTTCTGATTATATTCAAAAAATAAGCTCCAATTAAGCAAGGGATAATTAGTTATATTTATTCTGCAGACTGTTGCCATGCCCTACTTTTGGGTACAGAAATCTGGGATGTGAGGCATTCTCATGGCTTTCATTTTGAAAAGACTCCACACTGGGTTTAGCTGTCACCTTTTACTGTCCATCTGCCACTAGAAAAAAAATTACAAAAAAAAAAAATCAACAGAACAACCCCATAGGGCTGACAACAAGGAGAACTTTTCCTATAGCTGAAGTCACTGCAGTAACAGATAGTGCACTGTTATCTCTAGCTCCATTTTGGAAATGTAGAAAGGATTCTGAATAATTGGCAGTGCCGAACACTTCATTTACATCACTAGAAATTCAAGGCACTGATGAGTTTTAAATTAGGGGAAAAAAAAAAAAAACAAAACAACTATGTCCTGACATAGTCTGTATAGGTTGTTTTTAAAGGGGATGAAGGGACATTAAAAAATCAAATATGAAAACATAAGTAGCAAGATGTTACAAGATGTTAGCCTATAAATTGAAATGGAGAACTAGTTATCCAGTACTTCAAAATCTAAAGCTTTATTTGCGTTTCTGCAAGTTCATTAGTAGCATTTGTTGACCACTGGTTTAAAATATTAAAAGCTGATTGCTTCAAGTGACAAGGAGGGATAACATGGAAAGATAAGAAAGGCATGCCAAAATGCAGAAGGGAGCTATTTAACCAATTACATGTTTAACTTGCAACTTTTAAAATCTAAAGGGGAAGTCTGCAAGAATTAATTTTTGAACACCCCTAGTTTTGAAGCTTCAGAGCATCCTCGTTCAAAAACTCCCAACCTTTTTCCACTGTCTAGGGGAACCCTAAAGCATCCAAAACAGTGGTCAAAGGTCATCTGTCCATAGCACTGTAGATGGAGTTGGTTTGGCTTTCTAATGGGAGAAACTATTGTAACAGAAAAGACAAAAAGGGGGTCAAGGCGTCATGGAGGTTAGAGACAACCATGAAAAACCTCCTGGTATTCTTTGTCCTGTATTTTTATATGGGTGAATTATTAATCCTGTAAAGAGTTGTTGGGTTTTGTTTGTGTTTTTTGGTGTTTTTTTTTTTCCCCCCCCCCCCCGTTTTGCTTCCCTGCTCCAGCAGTGTAAAGTGGGCCACAAAGAGTGAAGAATGTCTCTTGCTGCCACAGTAAGCAACAATGAATTCTGCTCACAGTTCAGGGGAGCTGCTACATGCCTGTTCACACAGAAAAGTTTTCTTAGAAAACTTTATAAACCAGATGAGTTGATGGCTTGTACATCTCACGGGGAATCTTTTTGTTCCTCCAGCTCTCGTTGTACGCTTCCTGACCAAAAGGTTCATCTGGGAGTATGACCCAACACTAGGTAGGTTGCATTTTATTCTGTACATGTAGTATGCTGTATATAATAGTATGGCTGAAGTAATGGAAAGTCATAGAGTTAAAATTCCAAGCCTCAGTCAACCTTTAAATTTGCTGTAAAAAGATTCTCTATGGTCATTTAAAGCTGGAACAAATTATCACCTAAGATGGCAAAATAGAGAGGCAGTAACACATTCAGACAAAGGCAGAATTAATACACAAGGCACATTTCTGCCCACGTGGAAGTCAGTGGGAATTTTGCCACTGAAAGCAATTGCATTCTGAAAATTGTTTAGTGTGCAATCAGTTTTCTGCTTTTGGATAACCCAAACATCAGCTGCTAGAAAATAAGATGGCTGGGGTACAGATATCAAAAATTCAAGTTAAAAAAAATAATTATAGGTACGTACAGTCAATCTACCTACTTTTAGGTAAGTTTTTTATCCTCACTTTTAAACATACATTGCAGCTCACTTTTGGGGTGACCTCAAAAAAAACCTGAAAAGCAGTTGCTCTGAATTAGGGGCCTTGCTTGAAAATTTGTGCCAAAGTTCAGTTTCTTAATATTTCCTAAATTAACATATATTTGAATGCTCTGCACCAAGGAAAATCCAGGCCAAGAAGTCTGAGATGAGGAATTCACATCTTAGAAGGCACCCTCAATACCTCAGGGCTAAGTGATTTGCCAGTGAAGTAAGGGGATGGGAAATTACCTTTTCTCCTGGAGTCTGTTGCCATCTTCTTCCTAATCTTTCTTTGGAATCTTAAATACAGGTTGTGCAGTTAAATACCCATTTCCTTGCTAGGGCTCTTTCTCTAAGAGGTCACACTAAAGGAATATAGAATGCCATAAATTTGCACATCAGGAACAAAGTTGAAAGTTTAATGGACTTCACTGCAAAACCCAAGCAGCCCTTTCAACAAAGCTAAGTATCTAGTATCATTGTATTTTCATCTGGTTAGATGAAGTAGTGGCAGATATTAGAAGTCTCAGCCCAGAAAAATAATTCTCAGAACAACCTGTACTCAAATACATCCTTTTATCTGCTAATATCAATATATTAATTGGGGTTATACATCACCTTCCTTGTACTGCACAGTGGGAAGCTCAGTGTAATTATTATTAGTACTGCACATCTAGACACTAGAAGCATATAAAGTGTTTTTGATCAGTAGAGTCCAAGTTCATTAATACCTTACACTGCATGCAAAAAATATCCTTGTTGTTTAAGCACATCAAGTGTGTTATTAGCAAACTGCAAGGTTTGTTTTTTTTTTTTTTTCCCCATTATGAAAGCCCCGTGTTAGTTTTGGTGTGTGACTTGACATTTGCTTCTGTTTTACAAATGAATACAACTGCAAATGAACCATGCCCCTCAGGAATCTAATCATCAGTCTGCAGCACTGGAAGCTTTCACAGACAATGTGAAACATTGCCATCTCAATAAAAGAAAAATTAAACTTATTGAATTCTACATTCTGATTCTGTTTAGAGAATAATGTCTTAAATCATGTACAGTTATTGAGAAGCTAAGTGCTTTAAGTTGCTTGGAGGAAAAGGTTTGAGAAATACAAAAAGTAATAAACTATTATCACTAAGTTATTTCTTAATCACAGTAATCTCTGGTGGAAGCTGCACACCAGAGGCTGGGTTTTGTTTTTTCAAACAATGTATTCAAACAACAGTATTCAAAGAAGGCTCTGAATTGTTAGGAAAAAAATAAGTCATGAATTCTAACCACTATTCAGGACTTCAGACATCAAGCAGAAAGGTACTGTACCTTCAAAAACTTTGAAAAATAGCGCTTTAAAGAACCTATTTCTATCTTTTTAAGGGTCATCCTGCAGTGGCTTGGTGGCCAGTTACCTCTAAGCATGACTGAGATGAATTTACCAAGAAGTTTTAACTGACTCATTTTTTCTTATCAGTCATGACCTGGCAGCTGGTTGGAAGATGGATATATCTGTATGTTCCACCAATATAAAAGTTTAAGTTGTGTCAGTGAGACCCATTTGCCCGACAGGGAGAACAAGTAGCTTTGTCAAGTAATTTTAAAAGGGCAGGAGTAAGACAGATGCAAACAGATGATTTTGCCAAAAATCACTGGAGTTGTGACAAAAGTGTCATGTTTATAGTTTATTTCTTATGTCAAGTTTTCAACCACCCATTAGCCCTCTGATACAAGGAATCACAGATCATTCCTGTTTTTAGGAAAGTTTTCACCAAGCTGTACAAGACCTGATGGGGATTCAATATTAAACTAAGCATGAGGGTAAAAAACCTTGTCCTCTTTTAATTCAAGGGTGGCACATTTTAACTGGAAGAAAAAAAAAAAACACCCCTTATAAATATTGTTTACTACTCTAACCTGCCAGAAGAAAATGAAGGACTGTATTTTTAGCAGCATGTGAATATACTGCAGTATAGACGTGTTCAAGAAACAAGTGGATGTGGAAGGAGTGTTGGGAGGAAGTGTTGGGAGGAAGGTTGGACCTGATGATCCTGGAGTTCTTTTCCAACCATGGTGATTCTATGATTCTATCTCCAGAAGCCAAATTACAAACACCACAAAAGTTTCTGGTGGGAGGAGCACCACTGTATCTTGCAAGCTTTGGCAGATGGAGCTGCTACTGAAGTCAGGGCTTTGCAGCTCTGCCACTTTTATGCATGATGTTGAATCTGTGCAAGCATTAGCAGGACAGCTACATCTTGGCAAAAAGTACATATTTTAATAATAAAATATTATGTTAATAAATAAAAAGCCTATGTGCTTTTTATTTTATTATTCTCAGCTGCAGCAAAGGCCTTTTTCTGGGGAGTGTTAACCATCAGCCTTGACTTCTCCATCATTTCTGTTTAACTGGCAAGTCACTATCACCATCTTCACAGGGTCTTTTTGTTTATTTTTAAAAAATATGCCTGATCTCTCAGGCTAAGTGTTTACCTGGCATTATCAAGGCAAATGAGTTTCCACATTGAATCTTTAGAGTAAATCACACAACTCTCTCATGTGTGCAACAGAATTAGAAAGTCCAGTGAAAAAGCTTTGTGCAGAAATGGCCTGGAATTGCACATGTTAGCAAATATACACATTTCTTTTCTAAAATACTAAATATTTAAATAACTAGAGTACTAAATATATTAGGCATTAAATTCATTCTTCCTTAGCCCATTAAATATGTACTGAGAAAGGATCGGTTTACCCCATGGATTTCACCAGCATTCGTTAGTGTTTATATATTTTAAAACAGAATGTAACTTCCAAATTAATAACCAATTTCAGTGTGACGTTAGAAGGCCTAAAAATACTTGGTTTGGTCAGGGCACCACTTAAAGCACAGCCTAAAAGTGCTTCACAGACATAAGCTACACATCTGCAGTGGATTTAATATGGAACTGGAAATTTGTGCTATATTTCAGTTTGGCTCTATTAAGAGATTCATAAAAGAAGCATGAAAACAAGCATCCTGATGTGCCAGTTCAGCAGCACTGGCCAGGAACTGGGTGGCAGCAGGTTGAGAGTTTGCCTGCTGCCAAGGCAGCTTGGCTTGGGGAGAGTCTGCAGCCTGCAAGCAGCCACCCTTGCAGCAGCACCACTGCAGGAGATCCTCTCAAGGCTCAACCACCTCACCACTGCCACAAAACCAGAGCTGGATAAATGCATAACACCTGCCAGTCACCAGATGGACAGTCTATGTGGATGAGTTTCTAGGTGGAAGTGCAAAGACCTTTCTTGGGCATCTAGCCTATGTGGGTAAACCCTCAGCTTGAATGCAGGACTCCCATGGACCTCAGTGACCCAGGGCTTCATGCCATGATTTTCAAGGCTGCTGTAAATAGCTGCATTCCTCAGTTCCAGTAAATAGGAATAACCATCTTGATCTCAGCAATTCCCCCCATGAGCCAGTGGCAGTGCCCAGAATTTAGAATGCCTTCATCTGACCTCAGAGATGGAGAGATATTGTGGCTTGCCATCATACAAGTGATATTTAATTCATCTTAAAAATTGGAGATGCAGAATCAGAGTAAGTCATCAAGGGGACTGGTAAATTTATTTTATCCTGGAGGGCAAAAGGGGAGGAGGAAACCTAAAGAGTCATCACAGCAATAGGCAGGCAGTACTGATGGCCTGCAGAATACTTCATGGGCAACAGCAGATTACTTGCCACTATGAGATATAGGGAGACTCTCTTGGATCAAATAATCAAAGGAGATGATTCATCATAGCTATGGCTAAGTTGGTGCTTTTTGAAATAAGTTTTGCAGTATTTCTCTGAGAACACATTCTTTGTTCTGTCATAATTGTGACAGTTTGCTTACCTAGAAACAGAGCTGGGTTATCCAAGATTAAAAAAAAAGGTGGAGAACTGGGTTGTGTCATTTGTTCTGAATTAGCATTTTTGTGTACAATTGGGAGACTCAGGTTCTTGCTGAAGCACAGTGTTAAGTCACACATCCATATTTACTATATAGAAAAAAAAAAAAAAAAAAAACAAAACACAAAAGGGAGTAAAGGAGAGGTTCCTAAGTTCTTTTCTTGACCCTATCCCTGATTTGTTGCCTGCAGCCTCTCTGCTTCTGCTTCCCTCCTACAAAACCCTTCATCTCATAGAAGTTGTATATCCTTTATGTAACTGGTACTTTCAGAGCTAAGAGTTGCATATCAGAGATATGCAGAAACTCCAAGCATTTCTCCAAAGACTGAATTTTAAACAAAAGTCTACTTATAAAATAAGCACAGCCAAGAAGATAGACATCTAGGGATAGTGAAAGTCAAGTAACTTTTAAAAAGGTGAACAAAAACACTTTCTCAAGCTGTTCACATATGTCGTTGAGCTTGGCTAATCCTCTGAAAGGAAAACTGTCTCAAAGCAGATAATCAGCATAACAGTGCTTGACAGCTTAGCCTGTCTATGAAGGCAAAGACAGACAGATAGCATAGGAGTTTAATTTGCATGGGGTAGAGAAAGACTATTCATGACCTTGAAGGAGCAGAGGTGACCATTAAAAAAAAGAAGAGTCAAAAAAAAGTAATTTTGCTGGGACAACTAGATTAATAGTGACATTTTAAAACACTGCTTCTTCCAGCTATATCACAATGTCTAAGTCACTCAGGATTTTGTTCACTCTTTCTACTGGGAGGTGAAAAAGCCCGAGCTGGTGTTTCTATGGAGTCCTATCTAATGCAACATACAGACAGCCCATATGAGACCATCAAGCATGGGTAAAAAGAGTAGGTATTGGTATAGTAGCAAAGATAGGAGGTACAAATTGCTGTCCCACTGGCTTGGCTATGGCAGGCCCATGATAGCACCATTCTTCTTCAGCATAACATGGAACAGCCAAAGGACTGCAGAAAGGTACACTAGATAAACAGTGCTTGAGGAAGGGAGACAGACACCTCTCTTAGTGCCCTAAATTATCACGCAGCAGAGAACTTAATTGCCTTTAGACCAGCTCAAGACTTTGAAATTCCAACACTGTGGCAAAAACAGCAGAAACCACTTTGTGAAGACATTGTTTACCTTGGCAAGAAGGCTTTTCCCATTGGAAAGCTTGTTGCAAGGAAGATTTCTACATTAGAAGGGTAGTTTTGCCTAGATAACCACATGGGTAGCTGGTGGTTCTGTTAGCAAAAAGGTATCATTCAGGCACCACAAGGGCAGTTTGCAGATACCATACATAGTGTATATAACACTGCAACACTAGCAAATATTGCTAGCCTGATGTCCTGGCTCCATGTAAAAAGGGGT